>NC_086449.1:395975417-396275417 GCF_028390025.1 Pseudophryne corroboree
CCCAAGTACCCAGGTTTTTTGTGTAAATGGGACAACTAAAGGCCAACACTGAATTGAAAACAATAAGGAAGCAGGGCTGATTTAAAACCTGGATACAAAAATATCACCTTGGGAAAGTTTTGGTAGAACTCTGGCCCCCTCTTCACATCAAACCAGTATTTATGAAGCTGTTTGTAAAAACTTTTCACAAAGCAGAAGAGTGGTTTACGTATATGGGGTAGATGTAGATGGGGTAGATGTAGAGTGGAGAGAGATAGAGCACCAACCAATCAGCTCCTAACTGCCATGTTACAGGCTATGTTTAAAAAAAATATTTTAGTAGCTGATTGGTTAGTACCTTATCTTTCTTCAATTTATCAATCTCCAAGGTTTAGAACATATGTCCAAATGTGTGAAAAGTATCCAGGACTTAGATGCCAAATTGAAAGAAGGATTTTTTGTTGGACCAGACATTTGGAAAATCCTAGCACACGGAGATAAAGGGGGTCATTCCGAGTTGATCGCTAGCTTCCGTTATTCGCTGCATAGCGATCAGTGAAAGAAATGGCTAATCTGTGCATGTGTATGCATCGCAATGCACACGCACATCGTACAGGAACAAAGTCCTTTGTTGTTTTGCACTGGTTCTAATGACGATTCCAAATGCACAGCCGATCGCAAGGAGATTGACAGGAAGTGGGCATTTCTGGGTGGCAACTGACCCTTTTCTAGGAGTGTTTGGAAAAATGCAGGTGTGGCCGGGTGTTTGCTGGGCGGGTATCTGACGTTATTACCATGTCACTCATCGCAGCAATCATTGCACAGGATAACTAACTACAGGGATGGTCTTGTTTTGCACAAAATGTGTTTGCAGGCACTCTGCTGCACAGGCGTTCGCACTCCTGCAAAGTGAGAATACACTCCCCCGTCGGCGGCGACTATGCGTTTGCCTGGCTGCTAAAAACTGCTAGAGAGCGATCAACTTGGAATGACCCCCAAAGTACCAATCAGCTCCTAACGGCCATGTTACAGGCTGTGTTTGAAAAATGATAGGAGCTGGTTGGTTGGTTGGTTGGTTGGTGCTTTATCTCCATTCATTTTATCTCTTTCCAAGGCTTACTACATAGGCCTCTAAGTCTGCTGTGTGTGTGTCTGTCTGTGGATCTGAGTTATCATCCTTGCACCAGAGAGAGAATCTGCTAAGTGGCTTACCGTGATCATTGGGCCCTCGCATATGTCTGAAGCACTAAATTGCATAAACTGCACTTTGTTTGGGGCAGACTATAACTTGCTACATGTTAATTATGCATCCTTCATGGGCAGGCCACAACCAAATCTATGCTCTATAACCAAACATTTGGAAACCCCCCTCCAGAAATCCTGCATTTGCCCTTGGTCTATCTTCACATGTATGATATACACAGTGATTTTGCACAAGTGAAAGCATCAACATTGTGACAGGGCCCCTACACACATGCCGATTTTTTGAAAGATATGAACGATCTCGTTCATAAATGAACGAGAACTCGTTCATATCTTTCAGTGTGGAGACTCCTGCGATGAACGATGCGCGGCCCTGCGCTCGTTCATCGCTGGTCTCCCGTCGGCTGTGCATGCAGGCCAATATGGACGATCTCGTCCATATTTGCCTGCACTTCAATGCAGCCGCGTGACGGGGGGAGTGAAGAAACTTCACTCCCCCCGTCACTGCCCCCCCCCCGCCGCCGGGTCGCTCGTCGGCCGTATCCGCCGTCGGGCAGCTCAGCGGCGGGTCGGCCAGTGAGTAGGGCCCTATACAGTACTATCTCATTTGTCTCATCAACCTCATTAATTTAAACCTCACTAATTTAAATGTAGCATGTTCTCCAAGTACGGTATATTGCTGGTTTAATCCTAATTTATCTTTCATTTAACCTCCAGTGACACTTCTATTTTAAAATGTTATTTTACATACCTCCCAACATGAGCCTCTCCAGGAGGGACACAATGCTCTGCTTCTGGACTTTTCTCCTAATTTATGATTGCTGACACCTGTTTTAAACAGGTTAATGGATAAAAGGTGTTTCAGCACAGGTGATGGCATTCATAACTTAAGAGGGAAGTCCAGGAGCAGAGCATTCTATCCCTCCTGGAGAGGGCCGTGTTGGGAGGTATGTATATATGTATATGGTATGAGCATTATATACTGTCATATGGAAAAAGTTATATGAAATACGTGGAAGAATGCTGATCTCCACCAAACTTGAAGTCCAAAGCATGGTAAAAGTCTACTGGTGTCCTTTAAAAAATCAGATTTACCTTTTATTATGAACCTGTTCTGATCATATCAATATCACCTCTTGCAAATAGAAAACTAATTTTTGTGGTTGCATCAGTGAGCTGCTTATCATGAAAAAGTAATGAAAACCCCCTGTGCTTTCAAGCCATGCAAATTTTGCTTTTTGAATAGAAAAGTATAACAATAGCTAACTGACAATAGTAACAGCTTCCGAAGACCTCAGCTTGTAAGTTGTAACTTGCAGCATTTGTCAACTTTTATATCAGGTGCTGTCATGCAGCAATCCACACACCGTTCTCTCACATACAGAATAATAGTGCAAAAGTGCTGGCTTTTCTTTTCAATATTCATAGCTATTGTAGCTGGGAAAGGTAGCTAACAAGTGCCAAAGGAGTACATCGGCACAGTCCAATGTCAGGACTGAATTATTATTTCTAAATTCTATCTCTTGTAAGCAATAGCACTGTGTAATTAGATGCTGAGCTACATAAATAACCAGTATGAACGTTTATACCATGGTTATGTTTATATGCTTAATAAGCAAGGTGCTAAAATCATTAAGCTACAGTTTTTTTCAAGTTAAATTGATCTGGAGTCACCCTAGACAGCGAAGTCAGCACTATTATAAATTGGACTTTGCAAAATCTGCATTTGTTTTTGTTTTAGTTTAATGCTCCTGTGCATATGAGGGTGTATGAGGGCTAAACTTAGCAATTTATGTATTTTTGTTCCATCAGTACAAAAAAAATAACCTTCAGAAACATAATAATTTATAGTAATAACAAAATCTAAAAGAATCTCACACACACACACACACACACACACACACACACACACACGCACAGACACACACGCATATAGCAACAGGATATGTTAGTTCTATATAACTAAATAACAATAAAAATAATATGAAAGATCCATAACTTAAAATGATACTCTTGCAACTTGAACTAATATCACTCGAAGTGAATGGAAATAGAGGATCCAAAGACAATTTTATGTCAAGGTAAAATAAATGTCAATCTTAGTTATGAGAAGGGGAAAATTTTAAACATTCTTCTGAGGAAATTCGGAAATTCCACCATTGATCAGGTGAGAATAATAATAATAATAATAATAATAATAATAATAAATGACTGTGTCCAATATATTTAAACTACTAGTGGTATATTAAAGTTTGATTTGTATTCGATTTTAAGTTCGTTTTAAACTGATAGAAATCAAATCAAATCAACATTCTTTTTCACTCATCAAATCCCACATTTATTAAGATTTGATTTTTAAATCGATTTCAAAACGGAATTCGATTTTGTTCAATTTTGACCAGTGATTCTTTGTTCGGTTTAGGATATCCATTTCACAATCCCCTATAATATCACCTATTAAATTGAATTCAAAATCGAATACAAAATTGAAAAAAAGTCCTCATTTATTTCTATTGGTCCAAATGTATCACAAGCAAGAAGCTGCTGTGGTTCCTGTAATTCTGGTATGCACACATCTCTGATGGTGGGTCATCTGCACATGCACAGGACCTGTTCTGTGTATGTGCAGAACGGATCCTGCATCATCACACAAAGTGCCTGCTAGGCCTCAGCCTCGAACTGTTTGTAGCAGCAGGATACAAAAATGCAGGAGCGGTGGGCACAGCGTCCAGCTCTGAATGAGGCCCATAATTCTTACAGCCACAGTGTCTGAAATGTTTGGGTCCCTTTTTATAATAGATGTGCGCAATTCCTTGAGTGTTTCTTGATTTCTTTTAAAATTGGCAAAAACATCTAAAATCATGTCATTTGGAACTGTCACATAGAGCCTTTACAGTATAAAGCTGGCCTAATTCACTGACAGACATTATGGCAATTGCACCTGCGATTATCCACACTGAGGATGTGCAGAGTTATTCAAGCAGCTGCGAGATCATTGGGCATGCTTTTTATTTTGCATTGTGTGTGCTGAAAATGGCGCCTATTGCATTAAACATTTCCATAGCTGTGGCCTGTATAGCAAAAGACTGGGCATGGCTTCATTAGTTCATTCAGTCTTACGCTGCATCTGGTACTACATACTGTAAATATGTGCACAGATTGTCCTGGGACCTCATCTTCTACATGGTCCAGCACTAAGTACACTGTTTTATTTGGTGTTGGCCTTATAGCTGCACATGATTATTGAAAGACCTGCCTGATATTGGCCAGTGCAATTTATTTCTGAAACACCATAGAACCAATTCGGTAAGTGGGCCCGACAATGCAAAACATGCAATGTGTACTATTAGTGGATGAATTGTAAGACCAAGAACTATGTACTCCGAAAATAATAATAATAATAATAATAATAATAATAATAATAATCATAATCAGTTTCTTATATAAAATTCAATTTAATTTCTTTGAATTTTCTCTTCTAAAACATTTTAAAGACATTTTCTGACCTTGGCTGTAATTTGCTGGCCATGCCTCACTGAAATTCATGACATTGTGTTGCTCAGATAAACTCTGTGTAATCTGATGTAAAGTCCTGCAAAATGAAAACTGTTGTAAATGTATACTGCTTTGACTTAATAGTAATCATAAAATTTGCAATTAATGTAAGATTTTTTTTTTTTATTAATTCAATTGTGCTTTTCCTGTTTTACTGTATGGTAAAACACAGTATAAAACAAATCTTTCAGTTTTAAGTGAGGATAATTCTTCTACAATGACAGTGCCTCAAAGTTGATTTACACTGCCACAGTAAACAGTAGAGACCAACAAAGCTAAATGTTATTCTTCTGCCAAAGTTTATGTCTTTAAATCAAGTAGCAATAGAAAAACAAACAATGTATTCACAAGCAGTGAGCTGTGGACAAGAACACACATTTTTTTCAAGAAATGTCAACAGCTCTTATTGTCTTTAGGATGACAATGTTTTGCTCTTTTCATACATCAATACAAAAAGCCCTGGGGTATCTGTAAAACAAACAAACCAAGTGGTAATCATACTAATATTTTTGTTTTGTATCTTCAGTTTACCTCTTTGCATATGTAGCATGGAAACATTTGCATTACAAAACCCCTTGATAGTGATACAGTGATGAAGTCTTGCCACAATGCTATATTTATGCAAAACCGAGACACCTAGTAAAATGGAATCCAAACAGTAACGCTTTATGTGAAATGTGTGTATCACTTTATACAATTACTTCTAATAACCTGACTAGACTATAGCACTTCTTCACTATCTCCTATCACCTTCTGTATTTCTGTGTGCCCTTCCTCCCTATCCATACCTTGCGTGTCTATCTATCTATCTATCTACATATATGGATATACACAATCCCTACATATATAGACACACAAGCCTATATATTTGTTTTCACAAATCAGGGCCAGTGCTGGCAACAGAAATCTTGGAGCCTGGTACATTGAAGTTTCCGGGGGCCCCCATGTTCTGAACTTGAACCCAAGAAAGATGTAAAATAAATAAAATAATAATAATAATAATAATAATAATAATAATAGTAATAGTATATACATATATTGATAAAGCTAAATATTTATCGTATATAATACCCTTTATGAGGTCTAAGAACACTGTACGCTAACTACGTATGAAGTACCGCAAGGGTACGCACGTTGCGTAACGATCGCTTAGCCGTGGTCGAGACGCTCAAGCGTTACGTTCGCTCACGGCCAAGAGATCACTGGCAGGCCCGCTATTGGCTGCCGACTACCGTAATGGTTCGCTATAGCGATGCGACCGCTCGAGACCACGAGGAGATCACCAGCGGCGCATACGCTCACAATGTAAAACCTTTATATCTAAACCATAAACAGTGTATTATGCAGTAAACCCTTTGTGTAGTGATATGGTGTAAATGCAACACAGTATAACCTTACTAGCTTAAAAGCAGTTTGAGCGTCACCGACGCTCTGAGAATACCTAACTCTATAAGAAATACACAGATACCTGGGCTTAGGGTCCAACGCCTAATATATATATATTTGATTGATATACTTGCAAAAGAATTAATACAAATACAAATCATACACTACAATATAACATAGACTAACTAACCAGGTAACTACACAGTGAATACAATACAATTAAGTTTAAGAGAAAAATGAGAGAAAGAGAAGAGAGAGAAAGATATGGCCCATAATAACAAGAGAGAAACAGTATGATTACGGAGAAAAACTTACGCACAAAGGAAACGATCGCATGCGCCTCTGGACACCCAGCTCCCGATTTTCAGCAATGATAACCGTTGAAGAGTAAGAGCTGGACGTGATCGGCCTTTCTATTTATGCCCCACACACCATGCAATTCAATGGTCCCTACAATCTCATTGTTCATTGGACACAGGAATTCGGCTTCGCATTATAACAAAAGGTCATAGGTTGATTCATACAGGTGGGCTGTGACTATTTCCAACAGCTCAGGTGGGAGGGAAACTGGGTTTCCCGCCGCATGGGTAATAAAGTGCAAATAAAGTAAATGTTCATAAACTTCTTATGTCCATAACTATTCGCACGAGCGATTGATCTGATTCAAACCAACACCGGAATATTTCTAATTAAATATTCTTCCGATGGATACTAAACACCACTGTATTACTCCTGTCTGACCCTTCGTATCAAACAAAGAGGGATTTCTCTGTTCATGAACATTCTATATTAACCAAACTTTCAGAATCTATCAAAGGGACCATGATCTACAAAATACATTATATAGTGAAAATATGTAATGATTGAGTCGCACGCTACGATCACATAAACTCTACCGTAAATACAATGCAAAGCAAAAGAATTGGGTTCTTTAAAATGTGCGCAAGGCAGCTTTAACCAATAAAAAGTGTCTAGCAGGATGTCACCCCACCCCAAGAAGAAACAGAAATTTTCACAAGAAAAAGACAATCTTTCTCAGTATAAGCGCCAATAATGGAAAAAATGAGTAATGGATGTATATATACGTCCCTTAAAGATGTTCACAAATGATTGTTCCTCAATTATTCACAGGACGTCCTCAGTTAGTGTAGGAGATGACCAATGATTTGGATATGAAGACAAGGAAAAAAAAAAAAAAACATACAATGTGTAGTATTGTTTTACATACAGAATTCTTTTCATACATAAAGTTAACCTAATCCCAATAGGAAAAAGCCAAAGAGGCAACACAAGGAGGGAGTCTATACGTGGTGCGTACCCCAACTCACACTGGGAGGGGCAAATACGTGCACGGAAAGGTTTCTTTAAAAATTTCTTCACCCTCTTTGTGTATCCTTCACCATAAAGTATGCATGCAAGAGCATACCTAGACTCACTTTAAAGTGAAAGCGAGTCAAACATATAAAGGTATCTTTTTATCCTATTGCTGCTGTATCAAATGGGAATGCGTACCACACTCACAGGACAAGAAATGGAGACAATCCTATCATGGTATCTTTAGGATCCGAAAGGAACTTCACAACTTCTGAAGGTGGCTCAGAACGATATTTCCCAATGGCAGCAGTTCATACCCGGTGATTTTGTATGGAAAAAAGAAACAGACATACAATGTGTAGTCTTGTTGTATATCTAGTTTCCTTTTTACACAGATGAAGTTATCCTTATCCCATCAAGATATCATGCGTACCCTAACTCACAATAGAGGAGATAGATGCGTGCACAAAAGGTTTCTATAGAAATTCTTCACCCTCTTTGAGTGTCCTTCACTATATGGTATGGATGAAAGAGCATACCTCAACTCACTTTAAAGTGGGGAGAGACAGATGTATAAAGGTATCATCTTTACTCCTATATAGTTGTGTCATTAAGAATGCGTACCACACTCACGGAATGTATAGTGGAGATGTTCCCATAAAGGTATCTTTTGAGTCCACCACTGTTTCTGACTCCAAAAAAAACCAGTGTATGGTATGGTAGTTCCAAATCACAAAAAGAAATAGTACCAATCAGTCCGATTGTTCTTTTTTTTAAAAATTTTTTAATGCATACAACCCATAATTGGGAAAACCAGAAACATGCACATAAAATCACATTTGGTTACTCCGCAAGAAGGAACTCAAATGAAAACATAAATTGCACTGAAAAAATAAAAAATCTTAAAAAGTCCAAAATTTCATAAAATGCATTTAAATAATGTGAAATACCTCAAAGGTTAGCTTCTTAGAATAAACGAGGTTGCACAGTGCCCAGTATTGTCGACGCGTTTCGGCTCTACAGGAGCCTTCCTCAAGACATGTGGGCACTGTGCAGCCCCATGCTATTTATCTGGGCACCAGCCAATAAAGTGTGTAGGAAGTGACCTCACACTGATGAGCTAAGTTACACTCAATATAGCTAAAAACATAATTTAACATGTACTGGTTTAGGAGAAAACCTTTCCCAGGCCAGCATTTTGTATAAGAACTATGATTTGAACAAATATAAAAAGGGAAATATACGATCTGACAGGAAACAGAGACCTAGAGGGATGTGGGCTAGAGTAATTATTCCCTCATGAACATAGAGCAGTAGGAACGGTTCCCTACTACCAGGTGCACAAGCCAAACGGCGTCTGCGCATAGCGCTCGCCACTGGTTTCCTTATCGCGCATGTATGCGTTCCACGGCGCATACATGCGTTCCACGGCCTACTCCCGGAAACAGACGCCAGGCGATGACGCCATTTGCGTTCCAACACTGAATTTGTGCGTTCCACACGGGATTTATTCCCGGAAGCGGATGCCAGATGATTACGTCATTTGCGTTCCAGCGCTCGATTTGTGCGTTCCACATGAGGTTTAAAAGTGAATTATGCTAGGGACACAAAAGGATGCTCTGTCCAGCGGTACTTGTTCCCCGAGGCATAAAAATTGTAAAAATACAAGTTATTAAATGACATCTTACCATTGATGTACACAGAAATGAACATTTTAGGATTAACAGAAAAAATAATAATGACAATAATCGGCAACCACTCTGTTATTACATACACAAATATGTCAAAAAAGGTATATGAGTAGTAGAAGATCTTTCATCTTTTTTCTTCTTTTTTATTATTTTTCATCTGTGATGTTGTCCATATTGTCTTCCATAATAGGAACCGAAGTCCATAAGATTACTCAGTCAAAAAAATTTATATGATGCCACATAAGGTGTGTCCGTACAAGATGAATAATGAGAAATCTAGAAAGAACACATGAAAAAATGATCGAACAGTCTAGATACTACATACATCCTATTTTAAAGAAACCATTTTAGCTCAAAGTCCTTATTGAGGCCTTGTGGTACTAAAGTTTTGTAGGAATAAATACAATTCATTTCTAATTTTGCTAAAGATTTCGCTATACTCCCACCTCTAATATTACCCTTAACAGTCCTAATACCATAAAATGCTTTAATATACTTAGTTGAGCTTTCATGGACCTCTTTGAAGTGATGAGATAGGGCATGTGTTTCAAGGCCTTTTCTAATATTTCTAAGATGTTCTGATAGGCGGATTTTTAATTGTCTAGACGTACGGCCTATATAAAACTTGTCGCAAGAGCATTGGATGACATATATAACGTTTTTTGAATTGCAAGTTATGAAGTCCTTTATTAAGACTTCCTTCCCATTAATTTCTATTTTCTCGAATTTACTGATGCCAGTGTATTCCACATTCTTACATCCTTGGCAACAGCCGCATCTATGGAAGCCTTGGGATTTGATTATCGGATCTCTAGATATCGGGCGGAACACGCTTGATACCAATTTTGTTTTTAGGTTTGGGGCTTTTCTGTAGATGTATGTTGGTTTGTCTGGAATATTAGAACCAATCACTGGGTCATTTTTAAGTATGTCCCAGTGTTTTCGAATAATTTTCTCCATTAATCTATGTTGACTGGTATATTCTGTTATGAACGCCCATTGGTATTGATCTTGATTGGTATCTTTTTTCCTTTTAGTTTTTAGTAATTCCTCCCGATTAGATTCCGTAAATTTGGAAATTTCCAAGTTAATATTCCTCTCATTATAACCACAGGCCTTGAATTTAGATTTCATTTCATCTGCTTGTTTGATGAAAACTTCCTGCTCGGTACAATTCCGTCTCAGACGGTTAATCTGACTCTTTGGTATGGAGTTAAGCCAGCTATCATGATGACAGCTGGTCATGGGGATGTAGGAAACAGAATCAGTCGGCTTGGTGTAGTTCATGGTATGTAATTTTCCATTTTTGACATACACAGTGATGTCCAAGAAATTGATAGTACTGGAACTAGTAGTAAATGATAACTTGATATTTTTATTATTAGTATTCAGGGATGTTAGAAACTCGTTAAGAAGATCATCTCCGCCCCTCCAAATCAAAAAAATATCATCAATGTAACGCATATAGGACACCAGGTTCGCTCCCAAGGGGTTATTGGTCCAGATGGTTTCAAGTTCCCACAACCCCATGAACAGGTTAGCATAACTCGGAGCGAACCTGGTGCCCATAGCGGTCCCTGTTTTCTGGATGTAAAAATCATCCTTAAACAAAAAGGTATTGTTGGTAAGAATAAAACGAATACCTTCCAATATAAATTCCTGTAGATCTTTAGACATGTCTGAATTTCCTAAAAAATACTTGGTTGCTTCAATACCTTGATCATGGTTAATGATAGTATAGAGGGAACTCACATCAGCAGTAACTAAAGTGAGTCCCTCATCCCATTTTATTTTTTCCAAATTGATCAAAAAATCTCTGGTATCTGAAAGATGGGATTGATTTTTTTTAACTAAAGGCTGCAGGAAAGAGTCAATATATTGAGATAAATTGGCAGTGGTGGATTCCACTCCCGAGATAATTGGTCTTCCCGGAGGGTCCACCAGACATTTGTGGACCTTAGGCAGTAAATAAATTACTGGAGTTTTTGGGTCCTCATTGAGGAGAAATGCAGCTTCCTTACTAGTGATGGTACCTTTTTTTCTGATATTTATCAATCAAGTTTTTGCATTTCTCCTGCGTGGAGGTTAAAGGATCTCCTCTAAGTTTTCTATACGTGGTAGTATCGTCTAATTGTCGATACATTTCTTTCTCGTATTTTTCTACATCCATTAGGACGATACCCCCCCCTTTATCTGCAGGCTTAATTATTAAATTTTTATCTGTTTTTAGTTCCTTAAGGGCTTTACGTTCTTTGAACGTGAGATTAGAGATGTTAGTTTTGGTTTTTCTTGGTCTTTGTTCTATTTTCTCAAAGTCTTGTAAGACTAGAGTACAAAAAGTGTCAATAAAGGGTCCCTTGACGTATTGTGGATAAAAGACAGATTTTGGACGAAAGGGAGCAATATTTACTGTTTCTCCCTCTCCTCCAAAGTCTCCCCTTCCTAAGAAGAATTTTTTTACAGTGAGTTTCCTGCTGAATTTTTGCAGATCTATAAATAGGTCAAAAGGTCTGATGGAGTTAGTGGGAGCGTATTTGAGTCCCTTTTCTAACAGGGATGTCTGTTCCTTAGTTAGGAGATGTCTACTCAGATTGAATATTTTGACCGTTGATTGTCTTTCTTTGGGGGATAATGTAACATTATTCGGTGTTTTTTTCTTTCTAATTTTAGTATTACACCTTTTATTTTTTTGTTTGAGTTTATTTTTCAGTTTAGAATTCAGAAGGCCCCCTCTTTTTCCACGTTTTTTATATTTTATCTGTACCTGTGATTGAACTGTCGGTGGTCTAAAAAAGGAGAGGAGTCGATGTCTCTATCTTCCAAAGTGGAAAAGCGATTATTTAAGGGGACATAATATTCTTTATCTAAGGTATGCTTATAGTCATTGGGCCTTGTGGGTTTTCTAGGGGAATTATGTCTCCACTCCCTAGTGTCCTCATATTGTTTTTCCCTATGCTCAAAATGACCAAATCTAGAGGGACCTTTCTGTGGGTAATTTCTCTTTTGGGTATTTCTCCCATAGTATTTAGATGGTTTATCCTGATAGTTGGGCTTTGATCCCAATCTTCCTCTACCTCCTATGTTTGGTTTAGGGATTCTCTGGCGTTGGGAGAGATCATCTATTGGGGCTACTTCCCTCACAACTTCATCTAAATCAGATTTTGTCCTTTTATCCCTATTGAATTTTTTTATTTTCTTTTCTATGAGTAACTTCTCAGTTCTTTTTATTCTAAATTGTATGGCGTTTTCTAGTTCTCTGTATTCCTCTGTATTGGAATACGGATCTACTAAAGATTTGTAGATCCCAATCTCTTCTTCTAGAAGATTCAACTGTCTTTTCCTCTCTTTAATAATGAGTTCCATTAGGTTAAAAGAGCAGCAATCCAAGATATTCTCCCACTCCTTCTTAAAATCTTCACTAGAGTTGGAAAAACTAGCTACTTTATCAGTTCTCAGCCCGCGTGGGATTAATTTATTGGCAAGGTATTTTTCAATGGTTATTACTTCCCACCATATTTTATTTTCTTTCTGGAGAATACCTTCTAATTTGTGCATCATACTGCCCAAATCGCCATCTATCAATTCTGATGTCTCATGGCAATCATTAAATAATCTATCGAAAGTTGCTTTCCTGTTGTCTCTAAGAGAAAACATATTGACAATGGAAAAGTAATGCAGCACTATTCAAAAACCCAAAAAGGTGACAAGAAAAACACAATGCAAAGCAAAAGAATTGGGTTCTTTAAAATGTGCGCAAGGCAGCTTTAACCAATAAAAAGTGTCTAGCAGGATGTCACCCCACCCCAAGAAGAAACAGAAATTTTCACAAGAAAAAGACAATCTTTCTCAGTATAAGCGCCAATAATGGAAAAAATGAGTAATGGATGTATATATACGTCCCTTAAAGATGTTCACAAATGATTGTTCCTCAATTATTCACAGGACGTCCTCAGTTAGTGTAGGAGATGACCAATGATTTGGATATGAAGACAAGGAAAAAAAAAAAAAACATACAATGTGTAGTATTGTTTTACATACATAATTCTTTTCATACATAAAGTTAACCTAATCCCAATAGGAAAAAGCCAAAGAGGCAACACAAGGAGGGAGTCTATACGTGGTGCGTACCCCAACTCACACTGGGAGGGGCAAATACGTGCACGGAAAGGTTTCTTTAAAAATTTCTTCACCCTCTTTGTGTATCCTTCACCATAAAGTATGCATGCAAGAGCATACCTAGACTCACTTTAAAGTGAAAGCGAGTCAAACATATAAAGGTATCTTTTTATCCTATTGCTGCTGTATCAAATGGGAATGCGTACCACACTCACAGGACAAGAAATGGAGACAATCCTATCATGGTATCTTTAGGATCCGAAAGGAACTTCACAACTTCTGAAGGTGGCTCAGAACGATATTTCCCAATGGCAGCAGTTCATACCCGGTGATTTTGTATGGAAAAAAGAAACAGACATACAATGTGTAGTCTTGTTGTATATCTAGTTTCCTTTTTACACAGATGAAGTTATCCTTATCCCATCAAGATATCATGCGTACCCTAACTCACAATAGAGGAGATAGATGCGTGCACAAAAGGTTTCTATAGAAATTCTTCACCCTCTTTGAGTGTCCTTCACCATATGGTATGGATGAAAGAGCATACCTCAACTCACTTTAAAGTGGGGAGAGACAGATGTATAAAGGTATCTTTACTCCTATATAGTTGTGTCATTAAGAATGCGTACCACACTCACGGAATGTATAGTGGAGATGTTCCCATAAAGGTATCTTTTGAGTCCACCACTGTTTCTGACTCCAAAAAAAAACCAGTGTATGGTATGGTAGTTCCAAATCACAAAAAGAAATAGTACCAATCAGTCCGATTGTTCTTTTTTTTAAAAAATTTTTAATGCATACAACCCATAATTGGGAAAACCAGAAACATGCACATAAAATCACATTTGGTTACTCCGCAAGAAGGAACTCAAATGAAAACATAAATTGCACTGAAAAAATAAAAAATCTTAAAAAGTCCAAAATTTCATAAAATGCATTTAAATAATGTGAAATACCGCAAAGGTTAGCTTCTTAGAATAAACGAGGTTGCACAGTGCCCAGTATTGTCGACGCGTTTCGGCTCTACAGGAGCCTTCCTCAAGACATGTGGGCACTGTGCAGCCCCATGCTATTTATCTGGGCACCAGCCAATAAAGTGTGTAGGAAGTGACCTCACACTGATGAGCTAAGTTACACTCAATATAGCTAAAAACATAATTTAACATGTACTGGTTTAGGACAGCACAGGTGGGAGGGAAACTGGGTTTCCCGCCGCATGGGTAATAAAGTGCAAATAAAGTAAATGTTCATAAACTTCTTATGTCCATAACTATTCGCACGAGCGATTGATCTGCTTCAAACCAACACCGGAATATTTCTAATTAAATATTCTTCCGATGGATACTAAACACCACTGTATTACTCCTGTCTGACCCTTCGTATCAAACAAAGAGGGATTTCTCTGTTCATGAACATTCTATATTAACCAAACTTTCAGAATCTATCAAAGGGACCATGATCTACAAAATACATTATATAGTGAAAATATGTAATGATTGAGTCGCACGCTACGATCACATAAACTCTACCGTAAATACGCATACCGTGCGCCTGCGGGTGCCCGCGACTGTGAGTATGCGCACGTACGGGAGAGCATACGCATGCGCAGCACGGACCTGTGTGAGGTGCAAATATGGTAGTGTGCATAGAGATATTTTTCTGACTTTGACAGTCCACCCTTTGGCAGTCAACAATAACTGCCACTTCCTGAAAACATTTCAAAAAGAGAAAAATATATGTTAGGGGTTAATACATTTACATGGTTGGGTAAGGGAGGAGAGGAGATGGTAGGAAAAGGGTATGACCTAGTGAGATAGCAGAAGCATGTGTGTATGAATCCGTGCTTGGGGGTCATGTATCATCGTGCCGTACGTGTTTTAAATCAAGCTTCGAGGTATTGCGAAGTATACATTTGAATTCCTTCTTATCCCGTGGTACGGGTCTGTGGATGGGCTGTCAAACTTTACCGAGCTCTTTTCGGCTTTGGTTGTAACAAAATGGGGGAGCACATTTTAGTTGATGATACACGATGATACATGAATGGGGGAGATATGTGATTGCTGATATCTGTGCCTGTATTCCCTATCGACTATGTGTGTCATTACTTGAGGGTTGTAGAAATGAAGAAAAGACATAATTACGGTAAATGCGGTGGTATTCTATGTCAGGTAAATGTACATTCGTCGATTGAGGTCTTGTTTGGTGTCTGTTGAATGCAGTCTTCTTTGTGCATTTGCTCATAAGGTGCGAGCAAAGCTGTCAATGTCCATAGATTTACAAAAGTGTTGGGCTAGCGTAATTTTAAAATTTCTAGGGAAACTGGGGATCCATGGCATAGTTCATCAAAAATCTGTGTATCAGGTTGTCAAAACTTCTTCTTTAATCCCTCTGTTGTCTGTATATCGGCTCATCAAATTCCTCGTCCAAGTGGGTCTTGTTACCTTGGAGAAAACGGAAAAACAGGTGAAAGAAACGGACCGTAGAAATCGCATTTTCATCACATCATTGTTTCTACATTTGGGTCATAAATCAAGTCCATTGGAATTACAGTTTCCTCACTCCTTAAACTCATTACCCTAGTACGATGATTGCACTTCATTAAAGCCTGACCGCATCTAAATATCAATCCAATCGATATGACAACACCTAAGATACATAGGAGAAACTTCCCAACATCCATTATGACTCCTTGAGCCCAGTCTCCTAAACCAGAAAACCAATTTCGCGGGTTCAACCATGACACCCAACCAGTCAGCTCATTACCTACAGCAGCAAGAGTGAGATTGTGTCTCCTGCGAAATTCCCACTTCAATTGGAGAATATCGTCCATCTTTTGGTCTATGACCTCGACCGGATCCTCTGTGCTATTCGTAATATATGTGCAACATTTCACACCGTATTGTGTTGCCAGTGTGACACAATATCCGCCTGTCACTGCTGTGAGGTAATTGAGAACCATCCTATGCTGTACCAGTTCTGTTTTGTAAGCTTGAAGTTCCCTTCCAGTATACCTAAACGTGTCATCATACATTTCAGTGATATTATCTAACAAATTTGCGAGCGCCGATATGTATTTATAATTCAGCACTCCTCTAGCGGTGCGGGTGAAATCTAACGCGATTAAGAATTGAATCCCGGTGGATTCACTTATCAGATCAGAGGCCGGATGCTCTGTCTTCTCTATCAGGTGCCTTTTAACAACGTGCTCGTAATGGGTGTGAGTATAAGGAGCTTGGGCACCACTGTGTATGTCTTTCATTTTGTCATGTGATACAGTCATTACTTCAGGCAATACTTTTCCAATATAACACAATCCTTCAGAGTTTGGGGCAAGCCACTTGTACGCCTTTCTCCCGCATATGAAATATGCATCATCGGGGAGAACATATGGGACGGAGTAGGACATAACCATATTACACACCTTCCATGTGAAATCTCCTAACCCTAATTCTTCCATCTGCTTAGTACACGTATCAGGTTGTACGATATGTGCACAGTATCCTGGTGATACCTCTCCAACTCTAGTAATCCTATTTCCTAAGGTATACCTATACCGGAAAGATTTTCCTCTACTGGCTATGTGGCGTACAAGCTCTGTATCTGTAGGCATTCTATCTGCTCTATGCGAAAAGGTCATGGTGTGGTTACTCCATGACACTTCCCAATTTCCCGGCTTTCGGGGATTGGAGATGTTGAAACATAATAGGGACCTATCCACATGGTATTGGTGGAGCTTCAAACTAGGAGGGCTGGAGATATTAAACCTCCGGTCCACCGGTCTCCCACCATTTAACTCAAGTACCTCCCCTATCGTTAAAGGAAATGGTACTAGCCCTGATTTGCTATGACCCTGAGGTACTTGAGAGCATACCCAACAATCTGTTTTGTTTAACACATTACCCACTAAGGAGTGATAGTCACTCAATGGATGCCGGTCCATATGGATATTAAAACTGGATTGGCATTTCTTTATGCACCCATCCTCAATGACATTGTCACAGAGCCTACAGATACAGTTTTCTTCAGCTAACAATCCTTCACAATTCCTTCTATGGTCAATGCTATCGGATCGTTTTCTGATACTCGCCTTTACTTGTTGGTTAAGTTGTTCTCGGAAAACTACGCCTCCATTTCTGTCATCAGAACCCATTCCAGAACCTCTCTCGAACTCCATGGTACTCTCGCCGGAACAGACTGCTCTGGTCAACATCATGGTCAACAGGAAAATCCGGATCACAGTCTCTTGAGGCAAGTCCATCTTAGGAGGAGACGAAGAAGAATGAGAAGGGGGGAAAAATAATTTGAGGGAGAGGGGATGGGAAGTGGAGAAAAACAATAAAAGGGAACAGGGGATCGACAACTGCTTTTGATCTTGTGGTTCTCGATGCTTAGGTGCCGCCTTAGTCCTCCTGGAACAGACACTCTAGTGATACAACCTCTACCGTCTGTTCCTTATCACAGGACTTCTCTGGATCAACGACCTTCTTACAGTGGGACGAATGAACCCAAGTCTCTCTCTCAGCAACCTTCAATGCTGTAGTGCTAGTCAATAAGACCTGGTATGGTCCTTCCCATCTGTCAATAAGGCAACCTGAGCGTAGAAAATTCCGTATCATTACATAATCCCCAGGTTCAATGTCATGACAATTACTATCTGGTAAATCAGGAATCACTAACTTCAGATTATCATTTTGATTCCTTAACTGTTTACTCATGTTAATCAAGTATTTTACAGTCACTTCATTGTTACACTTCAAATCATCCTGAGGGTTAATCATGACATGCGGTTGTCGACCAAACAAGATTTCAAAGGGAGACAGATTAAGAGGGGACCTGGGAGTGGTTCTGATGCTGTACAGTACAATGGGTAAAGCTTCTGGCCATGTCAATCCTGTCTCTGCCATCACTTTACTCAGTTTATTTTTAATAGTGCTGTTCACTCTTTCCACTTTCGCACTCGCCTGTGGACGGTATGGAGTATGCAGCTTGCTATCAATTCCCATCAATTTACACATTCCTTGAAAGACATCACCTGTAAAATGGGTACCCCTATCACTTTCGATAATTCTGGGGATACCATATCTACATACAAATTCCTGCACAATTTTCTTAGCAGTAAACATAGCGGTATTTGTGGCCGCCGGAAATGCTTCGACCCAATTTGAAAAAACATCTATACAAACAAGTACATATTTCAAATTTCGACAAGGGGGTAATTGAATGAAGTCAATCTGTATTACCTGGAAAGGGCCGCCGGCAGGTGGGATATGGGATGGTTCTGTAGGTATTGCCTTTCCAATATTCTTTCTCAAACAGGTAAGGCATGACATGGCTCTTTTACTCGCATGAGAGGAGAATCCTGGGGCGCACCAATATGCTCTTACCAACTTGCACACCCCTTCCTTGCCTAGATGAGTCAGCCCGTGAGCTGCTTCAGCCAAACACGGAAGATATGCTCTGGGGGCCACTGGTTTACCATGTCCATCCGTCCAGAGTCCTGAGGACTCCTGGCCATATCCCTTTGCCCTCCAGACTGCCTTTTCCTGTGTGGAACACAAATTTTGCATCTCACACAACTTCTGTGTGTTGATGGTATTAAATACCATCAGTTGTGTGGTGTCTGTCTGTCTGGGGGTAGCAGCTGCTAACTTAGCTGCTTCGTCTGCTCGGCTGTTACCAAGTGATACTGGGTCTTGGCTATATGTGTGTGCTTTACATTTGATAACAGCCACTCTGTCGGGTTCCTGTATCGCTGTTAGAAGCCTTTTTATGTGAGCTGCATGCGCTACCGGTGTACCAGCTGCCGTCATGAAATTTCTGAGGCGCCATAGGGCTCCGAAATCATGGACTACCCCGAATGCTAGAATCGGTGTAGATATTGGCTGATTTGCCCTTAGCCAATTCACATGCTCTGGTTAGGGCGACCAGTTCAGCAACCTGGGCTGAGTGAGGTGGGCCTAGCGGTTCCGCTTCTATGGTGCCTTGGTCATCTACGACTGCGTATCCAGTACACAAGTCTCCCGAGTCTGACTGTCTATGACAACTACCGTCCGTGTAGAACGTAAGTTCTACATCTTCCAGTGGGTTGTCACTGATGTCAGGCCTTGCGGTAAAATTTTGGGTCAAATATTCCATACAATCATGAGTGTCTTCCTTTGTATTGAATCCTCCTTCCCCAGTACTCTCATCCTCCACCCTTTGGGTCTGTCCAGACACACCTGGGAGATATGTTGCAGGATTTAATGCACTGCATCTCCTTATGGTGATGTTTACGGGGGCCATTAGTGCCAATTCCCATCTTGTAAACCGCGCTGATGAGACGTGCCTGGTTTGGGCAGAATTTAACAAGGCTGACACTGCATGTGGTGTATGAATTGTGAGGTTGTGACCTAGCACGACGTCTTCGCTTTTCGTTACTAGCAATGCTATCGCAGCAACGCTTCGCAAGCATGTGGGGAGGGATCGCGCTACCGTGTCTAGCTGAGCGCTGTAATATGCTACCGGCCTGCTGGCATCACCGTGCTTTTGGGTTAGTACGCCTGCCGCGCAACCAGCACTTTCTGTTCCGTATAGTTCAAAGGGTTTCCCATAGTCCGGCATACCTAATGCTGGTGCCTGCGTTAGGCACTGTTTAAGTCTCTCAAATGCTGCCTCAGACTCGTCTGTATGCGAAATCCGATCAGGTTTGTTTGAGGAGACCATCTCCTGCAAAGGTAACGCTAGGATGGAAAACCCTGGGATCCAGTTACGGCAATACCCACACATTCCTAAAAATGTTCTGATCTGTTGCTGGGTTTGTGGCAGAGTCATGTCTCTAATTGCTTGAATTCTATCAGCGGTCAGGTGTCTCAGTCCTTGTGTTAAACAGTGTCCCAAATATTTTACCTTAGTTTGGCATAATTGCAACTTGTCTTTGGAAACCTTGTGTCCTGTGTCTGAAAGATGAAACAGGAGCTGTTTCGTATCCTTCAGGGATGCTACCAATGAATCAGAACACAGTAGTAGATCATCCACGTACTGTATTAATACTGATCCACTCACTGGTTGGAAAGACTGTAAACAATCATGCAAAGCCTGAGAAAATATACTTGGGCTATCTATGAATCCCTGTGGTAATCGAGTCCATGTGTATTGGACTCCTCTGTATGTAAATGCAAACAAATATTGACTGTCAGGGTGCAGAGGTACCGAAAAGAAAGCGGAGCAGAGGTCAATAACAGTGAAAAATTTCGCAGTGGGAGGGATTTGCATTAGGATGACAGCTGGATTTGGCACTACGGGGAACTGACTCTCAACTATTTTGTTAATCCCCCTTAGATCCTGCACTAGCCTGTAACCCCTCCCCCCACTCTTTTTCACAGGGAAGATGGGACTATTAGCAGTGCTGGACGTTCTTACCAGAATGCCCTGTTGTAGCAAGCGCTCTATTACTGGGTAAACTCCTAACTCCACCTCTGGCTTCAGAGGGTACTGTGGGATTTTTGGAGCTATCCTACCATCTTTTACTTGTACAACTACCGGAGCTACGTTTGCCATTAATCCAGTGTCCTGTCCATCTTTTGTCCAAAGTGACTCTGGTATCTGAGATGTCATTTCTTCTACTTGGGAAGGAGTCCTATTTGTCATAATGGTATGTGACATTAATTTTGACGGGGAGTCTAACATGTCTCGTACTTCCTGAGCGTGATTCTCAGGTATGTCCAAGAATACACCTTCAGGAGTACAATAAATGACGCACCCCATTTTACACAGTAAGTCTCTTCCCAGGAGATTGGTCGGTGCCGATGCAGCCAGCAAAAAGGAATGCTTGGTATGTAAAGGCCCTATTGTAATCTCTGCTGGTTTGCTAACAGGGTAATGCTGGACTACTCCTGTTACTCCCACGGCTGGAATTGTCCTACCAGTGGTCCTCATGCCCACTGTCGAATTTATCACTGATTTGGCCGCCCCTGTGTCTACAAGAAAGTTTAATGATTTACCAGCTACATTGATTGCAATTTCTGGTTCACTTCCAAGACTTGCAATCAATTTTACTGGCAGCAGATTACAGGTATGGCCACACCCCTATTGGGTATGGTGACCTCCCTGAATCCCGCTGGCAGCAACTACTTGTGAGGGAGTTAGCTGGGAACTACCAGAGGTTTGCCAATCTCTGTTTGGGGGGTATCTTTTTGTTTCCCCTGCATGTGGCTCATAACTCCGTTTCTGCGGACCTTGCTCCCAATGTCGTGTGTCGTGTCGTTGTCTAGGGGGTTGATAAGATTTTTGTACATTTCTCGATCTACAGTCTCGTGCAAAGTGTCCCTGTCTGTGACAAAAATAACATGTTACCACATTTGACTTACCCACAGGGTTTGGTGATGTTAACACAGGCTGTTTTGTGGTCAGGGCCTGTATACTTACTGCCATTAACTTATCACTTTGTTGTTCCCTGTGTCTGGTGATGTTCCTATCGTGATCAATAGCAGCCTCTCTCAAAGTAGCCACAGACAGACCTCGCCAACATGGTTGTGTGGTCTGTACCATAGTCTTTAATGATTCTTTTAAACCATCCATCAGTACCGATACTGCTACTTCTCGATGGTTTATATTTGTTTTAATGTCCTCTATGCCTGTGTATTTTGCCATTTCTGATAATGCTCTGTGAAAATACTCTGCAGCTGTCTCTGACTCCTTCTGTTTAATGGAGAATATCTTGTTCCATCTGACTACCGCTGGGAAATACTCTTTTAACTGTAAGTTTATTCTTTTTACATTATCTTTGTTGTACACATCTGTAAGAGGTACATCCTGATCTAATCCGCAATCAGCTAAAAATTGAGTTGCGTCAACATTGGAGGGTAAACATGCTCTCAGCAATATCTGCCAGTCTTTATTGTTGGGCTCTACAGTGTTACCTAAATCTCTGATGTATTTTTGACTGGCAACTAAGTCTTTTCTAGGGTCAGGGAATTCAGACACTATGGTCCTTAATTCCATTCTGGAAAATGGGCTATACATGGCAATGTTCCTCACAGGGGTGACTCCTGATGTGTCAGTTTTCCCATTTGGAACAGCTATTACCCTAACAGGAGTAACTCTAACAACATCACTCTGTGTGGGTTCTACAGCCTGTGGTGAAATGGCTTCAGCATAGTGTATGGTGCCGTACTTACCTGTAGATACGACCTCACCTATCCCTCCGCTAGGGGCCTTTGTTACTAATCTCGTGGGTGGAGCTGTGCCTACTGTGGTCTCTGCTATGGTGGCTGCTAGAGAGAGCGCTGAAATTGTTGCCGATTCGTCTTCTTGATCACACTCCTGAGGAAAGTTCAAAACAGGGTACAACTTGCACGGGTTAATACTTGCATTGGTTAATTGGTTAACATTATCTTTAACATTTACACAGTTGCTAAGTGTTTGTGTGTTACACCTTAGTGCGTCATTCTCCGCAACCAATTTCTCTCCCGATATGTATGGTGGCGGTGGGGCCGTGGCTATCAGTTTTCTGATTGAGCCAGATCCCGCCGCCTGAGCCAATCCTCTCTGTATGTCACCCTCCTGTTGCCACAACTGCAAATAATCATAATGCTTGATTCGTCTCTTTGCTGATTGAATGAGACATATCCTTCTCCTTAAATTCGTTAACACTTCTGTGCTGAAGCTACCTACTCTTGGGAATTTCTCCCCGTCATGTACTGTCATTCTCTCCCATTCATCACATAAAGCTTCTGTGTGACTTCCGTATTTCTCACACATTACATACCTTGCCGACCCAATTGGTCGGTTCACTGAATCAACCCGAACCGAGGTTGATCGCCCCCTACCTGAACAAGTGGCCCCCATAGTTCGAAGGTGTTGCTTTATTCAACCAACCCTTACGCAAACCAAATGTCCAAAATAGGCTGACGGTGGCGGTTTACCGAGTACACCACTCACTCGCCCACGCCAACCAATACGACCTGATCACACCGATATGGTGCTGGCGTACTTGACCTAGGGCCCCTGCGACCTGAACCTCTATTTACTGGAACCTGTGAGGGTGCTCCGAAGAACACTTACTCTTTCCAGTAACTATTGGTTGCTGGATAGTTCCTGAGTGAGCAGCGAACTTCCCTTAAAATAAAAAAAATTACACAAATCACGTTAGAATGTACAAATAGCGTTTATGACCTTCGTACACAAATAGTACCGGTCAGGTTTACTAATGTACACAATTACGTGCGGTACAGTCGTTCAGCACATAAGCAACTAATCTTATGTACGGAGCGACCAGTGGAATCGAAAATTGCGGCTGCGAATTCCTTCAGCAAGAGCTTGTATGGCCTATATGGGTGTTGCACCAACCCTTTCTTGGTGTTGTGCCTGTGGACTGTATAGCGGACTTCCTTGTCTGCTGTACCTGAACCTGCTGGTCTGCTATGACCTCCTGGTCTGTTACAGTATGACCTCCTGGTCTGCTACACTCTAATGCTCAAATTGTATGTTTTAACCAGGGATGCCTCCCTAGCCACCATGTACGTCACTTACACGCATGTACCTCACGAGAACTCGACTTTTCTTGTGGTTCAACCTGTAAAATTGTATACAACACACTCACTCACCATATGTACACTTTTGTTTCTATTTCTATTTCTGCGCAGAAATTTCTCTTTAGACCAGATGTGTTACAAATTAGGAGAAGGATCTATTAATTTAAATTTTGAATTTAAAAAAAAAATAGATTTGCGCGATTTATCGCCTGGCGTTATTTACCGCGTGGCGCTACTTATCGCGTTGAGAGGAGAGAAAAAAAAAACTTGTGATTTGAGTTACGTGGGCGTACCCGTACGCTCCGTTGCGTAATATACGCTGCGTGCGTCGGCCCTTGGATTGCGTACGCAAGTCTCAGTCTTTTGCTAGAGACACGTGTACGCAAAGCAAAGATCCACCGTAACACAATTTATACGTTTATCAATGTAGATGATCCTTTATCATCTACCGCACACCACACTGACTTCGCCTTATCTCCCAGGCAAAACTGTGTGTTTGTCTATACTTTAACTATGTTACCTTTACTCTTAAACTATAAAATAGTGACAAATCTTTCTTAGCACGTTTATCAACTATAAAACTGGCAAACAGAAGAGTGATATACGAAAATACACAAATGAAAAAGAAATGCAGATATATATGTGTGCGTGCGTGTGTACGCAAGACAGAAAAATAAACAGTTTTAAAAAGACACTATTGTTTTGTTCTTACCTCCGGTTCCCGGATTCCTTCAGCACCCTTTACTAAGAGAAGCAGACGCTTATCCAAACAGCACTACGAGGAATATGATCTCCCGCCCTTTGCTGCTGGATAATGTCTGCTGAAATTACCTAGTGTAGATATGTGAAGGACAGGACGAGCCCGCAATTGATAAAGCTAAATATTTATCGTATATAATACCCTTTATGAGGTCTAAGAACACTGTACGCTAACTACGTATGAAGTACCGCAAGGGTACGCACGTTGCGTAACGATTGCTTAGCCGTGGTCGAGACGCTCAAGCGTTACGTTCACTCACGGCCAAGAGATCACTGGCAGGCCCGCTATTGGCTGCCGACTACCGTAATGGTTCGCTATAGCGATGCGACCGCTCGAGACCACGAGGAGATCACCAGCGGCGCATACGCTCACAATGTAAAACCTTTATATCTAAACCATAAACAGTGTATTATGCAGTAAACCCTTTGTGTAGTGATATGGTGTAAATGCAACACAGTATAACCTTACTAGCTTAAAAGCAGTTTGAGCGTCACCGACGCTCTGAGAATACTTAACTCTATAAGAAATACACAGATACCTGGGCTTAGGGTCCAACGCCTAATATATATATATTTGATTGATATACTTGCAAAAGAATTAATACAAATACAAATCATACACTACAATATAACATAGACTAACTAACCAGGTAACTACACAGTGAATACAATACAATTAAGTTTAAGAGAAAAATGAGAGAAAGAGAAGAGAGAGAAAGATATGGCCCATAATAACAAGAGAGAAACAGTATGATTACGGAGAAAAACTTACGCACAAAGGAAACGATCGCATGCGCCTCTGGACACCCAGCTCCCGATTTTCAGCAATGATAACCGTTGAAGAGTAAGAGCTGGACGTGATCGGCCTTTCTATTTATGCCCCACACACCATGCAATTCAATGGTCCCTACAATCTCATTGTTCATTGGACACAGGAATTCGGCTTCGCATTATAACAAAAGGTCATAGGTTGATTCATACAGGTGGGCTGTGACTATTTCCAACAGCTCAGGTGGGAGGGAAACTGGGTTTCCCGCCGCATGGGTAATAAAGTGCAAATAAAGTAAATGTTCATAAACTTCTTATGTCCATAACTATTCGCACGAGCGATTGATCTGCTTCAAACCAACACCGGAATATTTCTAATTAAATATTCTTCCGATGGATACTAAACACCACTGTATTACTCCTGTCTGACCCTTCGTATCAAACAAAGAGGGATTTCTCTGTTCATGAACATTCTATATTAACCAAACTTTCAGAATCTATCAAAGGGACCATGATCTACAAAATACATTATATAGTGAAAATATGTAATGATTGAGTCGCACGCCACGATCACATAAACTCTACCGTAAATACGCATACCGTGCGCCTGCGGGTGCCCGCGACTGTGAGTATGCGCACGTACGGGAGAGCGTACGCATGCGCAGCACGGACCTGTGTGAGGTGCAAATATGGTAGTGTGCATAGAGATATTTTTCTGACTTTGACAATATATATACTGTATATATATATATATATATATATATATATATCCACAAAAGTAAAGGCACTCACTACTATTTTCATGTTCCAACAACATACAAATTTTATTCAATCTTCAGGCCAGTGGCGGATTTAGCGGGGGGCGATTAGGGCGAACGCCCCCCCCTACACATACCGGCACCGGGATGGAGGCCGGGTCCCGCCGCGGTGTTGGGAACGGGGTGGAGAGCGGTGCAGCGCAGCGGGGGAAGGGGGGAGAGAGAGAGCGTCCTGACGCGCATACAGCGGCCTCTGTTCTGACCACGCCCCCTCCTTCCTGTACGCGCGTCAGGACGCTCTCTCTCTCTCCCCGTGCTGCGCCGCTCTCCACCCCGTTCCCAATACCGCGGCGGGACCCGGCCTCCATCAGACTCCTCATGCTGCTGGCTGCTGCCGAAATATGAGTAGGTGTCACTGTCAGTGTATGCCATGTCTCCTCCCCTCCAAGCTAAAGTAAGTGTGTGTGTGTGTGTGTGTGCGCGCGCGCCCTCCTGTGTGTGTGCCCTCTGTGTTCCATGTCTCCCCCCTCCGATCCTAGCTAAAGTGTATATGTCCCTGCCTTATTTTGGCTCATTCAGTGTACTGTAATGTGAATTTCGGCTCATTCTACATGCTGTAATGTGAATTTCGGCTCATACATTGTGCTATGATGTGAATTTCGGCTCATTCAGTGTGCTGTAATGTGAATTTCGGCTTATACATTGTGCTATGATGTGAATTTCGGCTCATTCAGTGTGCTATAATGTGAATTTTGGCTCATTCTGCGTGCTATAACGTGAATTTTGTCTCATTCTGCGTGCTATAATGTGAATTTCGGCTCATTCTGCGTGCTATAATGTGCATTTCGGCTCATTCTGCGTGCTATAATGTGCATTTCGGCTCATTCAGTGTGCTATAATGTGAATTTCGGCTCATTCAGTGTGCTATATGATGTGAATTTCGGCTCATTCTAGCAAGATTGCTTAGATTTTAAGCACGGATCTCTCCGTGTGTACCCCCCTTTAGCCTCTACCACCCCTGATGGAAGGAATGGCGATTCACCAGTCTGTATCACCAGTGCGCAGGGTTCTCTCCACTAACTGGCAACATTTTATTAGTAATGGCAACAATAGGAAATTTTAGAAGCGAACGGGAAGGGCATTACTAAGTGGGAGGGGTTATGATTAGGGGGAGGAGTCATAATTATTAAACCGCCCCCCCTAAAAGTTAAGTCTAGATCCGCCACTGCTTTAGGCACAGCTGTATCAATTCGCTGTTTCAATAAAGTATGTTCCTAAGCTTCGAGTCATAAGGTACAACTTATCACATACATCGCTTCTTCAAAATGTATTGCAGTAATTATCAGGAAAAAGAACTTCCACTTATTGCATATTCCATTCTGTGACTCCAAATATTATGCCAACATGCTCCTCCATTTTAGGATACATCCTATTTCTTTAATATGTCTGTCGACTTCGGCCGCTTACGTTCCTTATTAGACTCACATCTATAATAAGCAAAACGAACCATTACATAGAGATTTGTTATAGGTGCGTCCATCAGTAGTACTCACTCAGAAATTCCCATCAACTACCTGTCGTGGCCGGATCCCCGGCGTGCGTTCCAAACCAGCTGCGCATGTCCACACACTTCCTCCATGTCCGGGCTTTAAACACCCCCTCTCCGGTCACGTGTCGCGCTAGACTCTTGTCTATTGCAATGCGCGTATCACGTCCGGCTCTATTCTATGACTCACTGATGACATGGTATATCCCGCGCCCTGTTATGACGCTTTTGCGGTTCACATGCGTTTCACCCATTCACCACTATTTACTTCCTCGATTCTCATAGAATCGATCTCTACCTTTCTATTCACATTATATTTTTGTTATTACCATATATTGAATTAACTCATGAGAGCAACTAGTGATGCATGCACCTTCACAATCAGACTAAACAAACACCCCCTTTATGTTAAAATCATTGATCATATACCTTTGTACACGACCATCTTAAAAACACATATTAACCCCTTGATTATCGAATGTGATCAACTTCTCTTCTTAAATTCCCTACTGTATTCCAAGATCCCACTTATTACTTCAGCACCATCTACTATTGTCCCAAAAAAACATTTGAAATTTATATTTTTATTCATCCCCCTTGGGGCAATGGTGTCCAAATCATAGATCCATCTCGCCTCCTTTCTCAACAACATCTGTTCCCTATCCCCCCTCTTTCTAGAGGTGGAACATGATCTATCAACATGCATCTCAAGGATGCCACTGAATGTGATTTCTGTAAAAAATGTCTCCCCACAGGTTTATCACTCCTACCTTCCTTTATGGCCTCTCTAATTGACCTTCTATGATTGGCCATTCTCTCTCTAAAATTCCTAGAGGTCTTATCCACGTAGACAAGACTACATGGGCACTTCAATATATAGATTACAAATTTTGATGTACACATCAACCAATGCTTAATCTGTATTTGTACCCTTGTATGAGGGTGTGAAAAAGTTTTCCCTGCTACCATCCCACTGCATGTCGTACATCCCGTACACTTATAACACCCAAAATTCTTTGTACTTAACCATGATCTCGTTGGCTTCTGCAAAAATTTTTTTTGTTGGTTTCATCAATAGTTGTTTCAAATTTGGGCCTCTCTTAAATGCCACTAGTGGGTTTCCAACTGCTCCCTTCAAAGATCTATCTGTTTTAATTATCGGCCAATGTTTTCTTACTGCTCTAGCAAATGTTGCCTTTGTATCAAATTTCTTCGATATCAGAAAATTATTCCCTTCTTTTGAAGGCCCCCTTTGGTCTTGACTCTCACAAATTTTTCGTGCCTTGAGCAGGCCTTGATTTAATACCTTTCTAGAATATCCCCTCTCCAAGAAGTGTTCCTTCATTTCCAATAATTGTATCTCTGCTTTTTCTACTTCAGTATTATTCCTCAATACTCTCACAAATTGAGAAACTGGGAGGCCCTGCTTAAGTGATTTGGGATGATGACTTGTCTTGAATAGTAACGAATTTCTATTCATGCTTTTTCTATACATTGTGGTTCCTAATCTTCCCTCTATTTTAAAGATGGCCACGTCCAAAAATTCAATCCGAGAATGCTGTAAATTACTCGTAAAACATACTGGACTGTTTAATGAATTAAGTTCTGTAACCATTTCATGAAAATGGGTTTCAGTACCACACCAAAACATCAAAATATCGTCAATGAAACGAAAATAGTGCAGAATGCTGGGACCATATTTGGGCTATACATATGTCTCCTCATAATTAGTCATAAATATATTAGCATAGGCCGGAGCCAAATTAGAACCCATCGCGGTCCCAGCATTCTGCACATAATAAGAATTACCATATTGAAAATGATTGTTCTCAAGTATACATAGAATCAGATTACAAACATATTCAACTGGTGGACCAATGAAATTCTCCTGAGACAAAGTTTTACGTATTGCTTCTACCCCCAATAAATGAGGGATTACTGTATACAGAGATGAGACATCTAAAGTTGCAAAAAAAATCTGTTCAAATGAGCCCTTAAGATCCTTTAGCTTAGACAATAAGTGTGGAGTATCTCGAATATAGCTTTTACTTTTAACCAATATCGGCTGAAGGAGCAAATCAATATATTGTGCAATCGGTTGTAATACAGAGTTTCTAGCTGACACTATAGGGTGGCCAGGAGGGGCCACACTTGACTTTTGTAATTTTGGTATACTGTAGAAGATTGGACATATCGGGTTCTCTACTATCAACAAATCTGCCAAATCTTTATCTATCCAACCATTTTGAACACCTATCTCTAATAATCTATCAACTTTGATCTTAATTTGTAACATTGGATTGGATAATAATTTCACATATGTCTCCCGATCTGATAACTGTTGTTTTATCTCGAAATCATAATAATCATAGTCAGGTACCACTACAGCTCCCCCCTTATCAGCCATCCTAATGACCACCTCATTATTGTTTTGCAATGATATAAGGGCCTTTCTTTGATCGTTTGATAAATTACTCCTAAAATGATGATTTTTATTTGCTTCAGCATGGTCACTCTCTATCATACGTAAAAAGCTTTTTATACTGGCATTGTTGGAATGTGGATCAAAGGTACTTGGACTACTTTTCAGTGCTCCATATTTGTTTGTTTTATCACCTCTAGTATCTTTGAAGAACTCCTTTAGTCTCAACTTTCATCCTAATTTATATAAATCCACCTGCGTATCAAACAAATTATTTCTGAAAGTTGGTACAAAAGTAAAGCCAAGAGCTAATACTGAGAGTTCTGTCTCTGTCAAAGGATACTTGGAGAGGTTAAAGACATTATTTCCTGATGCTTCCTTCTTCCCCTCCTTCCTCCCCCTCCTCGGGTGCGGCCTCTTTTTTCTCTTATATCTGTTATCTCTATTGAATCTGTACTGACCCCTTAAAAATTCCCAGAACCACTGGGTGGGAGTTTATCTGTCTGTTCAGACTCAGAGGAGGTGTATGTGGAATCTATGGAATAAGGGTGTTTATATCTCTGATTTCTCTGGCGGGGCCTTGGAAATTTTGTATTCTCCCCGCTCAACCACCTATACACATTGTGGTTTTTATAAGCATTAAGATCTACATCCAGCTTATTTCTCTTAAAGGCAACCAAATCCTTTCTATACCGTTCAATGTTATTAGACAATTTCTCCAACCATTTTTAATTTGTATCCTCCACTAATTTCGGTTGGAATGAGATTTTGAACTCTCCAAGTTCTACCCTAGTTTTTTAAGATCATTTCCTACCTCCTCAATTACCAGGAGTAACAGGTCCATTGAACACTTATTTAAAACACTGCACCATCTACTGCAAAATGCAGGATTTGTGCGGCCAATAGTTGGCACATTCTGGATCCTGAAACCCCTGGGAATCTTTTTTTGTCTATAGTAATCTGAAAGGAATTGTCCATGAAGGACCAAATCAATTTCCTTTTTTGAAAGTCTCAATAATCTATGATAAAGATCAAGTGTAGTTTCTGCAGGTAACTCCCCAAATTTCTCTTGTGCAAATAATACCTTCTCTGCATCATCATCCGTCAAACTTAACTGAAGATTTTCAGCTTGAGCCAATAAAACCTCATCCAACAATCTATTTCCAATTTGTGACATTATTAATCCAATGTACATATACTGATGTAACAAGTGAAATTTTTTTTTCTCAGTATTCAATTGTTCTCTTAGAAATCAATACAGTAGTGATCACATGGAATATTCAATATACCCTTTTAAAATTTAAATAGCACAGGTGGTGTTAATCATATTAGTGCCTAAAGAAAAAATCATAGAAACATATTATTCAATATTAGTCCAAAGTCAATCTCCACGAGGTGCAACTATAAAGGTTCTTACGATCCATAAATTCCCACAGTATTGCATAGATGCACTCTCCTCTTTACTTTCTTCACCATGCAGGGTGCTCTTTAATTATTCCTCACCGGAATTGTCCATATCCACAAAAGTAAAGGCACTCACTACTATTTTCATGTTCCAACAACATACAAATTTTATTCAATCTTCAGGCACAGCTGTATCAATTCGCTGTTTCAATAAAGCATGTTCCTAAGCTTCGAGTCATAAGGTGCAACTTATCACATGCATTGCTTCTTCAAAATGTATTGCAGTAATTATCAGGAAAAAGAACTTCCACTTATTGCATATTCCATTCTGTGACTCCAAATATTATGCCAACATGCTCCTCCATTTTAGGATACATCATATTTCTTTAATATGTCTGTCGACTTCGGCCGCTTATGTGCCTTATTAGACTCACATCTATAATAAACAATACAAACCATTACATAGAGATTTGTTATAGGTGCGTCCATCAGTAGTACTCACTCAGAAATTCCCATCAACTACCTGTCGTGGCCGGATCCCCGGCGCGCGTTCCAAACCAGCTGCGCATGTCCACACACTTCCTCCATGTCCGGGCTTTAAACACCCCCTCTCCGGTCACGTGTCGCGCTAGACTCTTGTCTATTGCAATGCGCGTATCACGTCCGGCTCTATTCTATGACTCACTGATGACATGGTATATCCCGCGCCCTGTTATGACGCTTTTGCAGTTCACATGCGTTTCACCCATTCACCACTATTTACTTCCTTGATTCTCATAGAATCGATCTCTACCTTTCTATTCACATTATATTTTTGTTATTACCATATATTGAATTAACTCGTGAGAGCAACTAGTGATGCATGCACCTTCACAATCAGACTAAACAAACACCCCTGTTATGTTAAAATCATTGATCATATACCTTTGTACACGGCCATCTTAAAAACACATATTAACCCCTTGATTATCGAATGTGATCAACTTCTCTTCTTAAATTCCCTACTGTATTCCAAGGTCCCACTTATTACTTCATCTACTATTGTCCCAAAAAACATTTGAAATTTATATTTTCATTCATCCCCCTTGGGGCAATGGTGTCCAAATCATAGATCCATCTCGCCTCCTTTCTCAACAACATCTGTTCCCTATCCCCCCTCTTTCTAGGGGTGGGACATGATCTATCAACATGCATCTCAAGGATGCCACTGAATGTGATTTCTGTAAAAAATGTCTCGCCACAGGTTTATCACTCCTACCTTCCTCTATGGCCTCTCTAATTGACCTTCTATGATTGGCCATTCTCTCTCTAAAATTCCTAGAGGTCTTACCCACGTAGACAAGACTACATGGGCACTTCAATATATAGATTACAATTTTGATGTACACGTCAACCAATGCTTAATCCGTATTTGTACCCCTGTATGAGTGTGTGAAAAAGTTTTCCCTGCTACCATCCCACTGCATGTCGTACATCCCGTACACTTATAACACCCAAAATTCTTTGTACTTAACCATGATCTCGTTGGCTTCTGCAAAAAATTTTTTTGTTGGTTTCAGCAATAGCTGTTTCAAATTTGGGCCTCTCTTAAATGCCACTAGTGGGTTTCCAACTGCTCCCTTCAAAGATCTATCTGTTTTAATTATCGGCCAATGTTTTCTTACTGCTCTAGCAAATGTTGTTGCCTTAGTATCCATTTGTGAGAGACAAGACCAAAGGGGGCCTTCAAAAGAAGGGAATAATTATCTGATACCCGAAGAAATTTGATACAAAGGCAACAACAGCATGCTTCTTGGTCTTGCGGCAAGCTTCCACTGCAAGCTTTACTTCATCTGCTAACAGGTGGCCAGTGGCCACGGTGGCAAGGATGACTATAGTATGCAGTATTGCACATACTGACGACGCCATTGCAGAGTCATTCAATACTATGGCAGCACACACTAGGTGACGGAGCCGGAGTAGGAGGGGTCACCAAGTTATCAGGTATCTGTACTGAACTTTTTATAAGACCAAATCCCATGTGACAAATAAATGTTAATAGTTTTGGCTGGATGCGGTCAATATCCCGCCGGACGGCGGTCGGAATACGGACACCGGAATCCCAACTGGCACAATCCCGACATATTCTCCCTCTGTGGGTGTCCACGACACCCATAGAGGGAGGATGAATGAGTGTGCCGAGCGTAGAGAGGCACCGTGCCCGCAACGGGCTGCGTTGCGCTCGCCCCACTGTCGGGATATTGCCGGTTGGGATTCCGGTGTCGGTATTCCAACCGCTGGGTTCCCGTCCGGCGGGATCTCGTACTGATCCCGTTTTGGCAACATAATTATTTATTTAACAAAAAATAAGCTAACATGAGAAAGCCATGCACACAGCATCCAAATTCAGAGGCACACCACTTCATGAAGGTATTGCCTGGGCACCTTTCCATGAACCAATTGGAACCATGTAGACTAGCAGAAAGGATGAACTGCACTCCATGTAATATGAATAATAAAAATAGCTACAACAGCATCTTTTCAACATTTCAGGTGCCTTTATTATGCACACATATTCTATCTATCTATCTATCTATCAACACTCCATATTCAGGAGCTTGTAGAACCACCTCCAGCAGCAATAGGTGAAAGTAATTATTTTCTGTATATTTGAGGAATTTTAGACAACTACTCCTAGCAGTGCTTCCTCTCATCGATGTTTGAGGGCATTTGATAATTTGCAGGTAGAGAGCTATTTTATAATTTATGGACAAGAAATCCCTTATATTTTTAAACTGATGCTGATATAGGGTTGATGAATGGTAATATTACAATTGTGATTTATATGGAGAAATGTGGAAGTAATATTTGTATATTGCCAAAAAAATAATAATAGTTATAGTCCATGTAACTGTACATCTGCAGTAGCGAATTTACACATTTTTTTCATATCTCACGGCTATTCTGAATCAAACGGATTTTGGCCGTATCTCTCTGTTCATGAAAGTGGTGTTTCTGAGTGAGAACTGTGTGGTAATATTGTAGGTGCTTGCACAAGATCCATCTCATGGGGGTGTCATGAGCATGTGACCATAATTCCATGCAATTCTGTGGCCTGTGGTATACACGGAGGGACGCCTGCTTTTGAAATATCTCTTGAACCCAGCAAGGGACAGGTGTGCGTGCCAATGCTAATGATGATATTTACAACTGCTGATGGAAAGACAGTGGGCAGTGTATTCTGTATATATATATATATCTTTAAGCCAAATGGATACTTGTATTATTTAAGGAAGTAAATGTGGCTGCCACAGTCATCTGTAATTGTGGCTGCTTTATGTGACATAGGGGTCTATGTACTAAGCCTTGGAGAGAGAAAAAGTAAATAAATGGAGGTAAAGTACCAGACAATTAGCTCCTGTTATTTTTCAAACACAGCCTGTAACATGGTATTTAGGAGCTGATTGGCTGGTAGTTTATCTCCATCCACTTTACCTCTATTCAAAGCTTAATAAATAGACCCCATAGTGACATACAGTGCATCTGGAAAATATTCACAGCACTTCACTTTTTCCACATTCTGTTATGTTACAGCCTTATTTCAAAATGGAATAAATTAATTTTTCCCTCTAAATTCTACACACAATACCCCATAATGACAATGTGAAAAAAAGTTTTTTTTTAGATTTTTGCAAATTTATTAAAAATAAAAAAACTAATAAATCACATGTACATAAGTATTCACAGCCTTTGCCATGAAGCTGAAAAACTGAGCTCAGGTGCATCCTGTTTCCACTGATCATCCTTGAGATGTTCCTACAGCTTAATTGGAGTCCACCTGTGGTAAATTCAGTTGATTGGACATGATTTGGAAAGGCACACACCTGTCTATATAAGATTTTGTGCAGTCCCTGCGCAGCCCGGGACTTAGGGTGTGTACACACGGTGAGATCCTTGCTATGTCCTATTTTTACTTGCGATTTCCCTTGAACTCCCCGGAGGCCAGATAGGACAGATTTTGACTAACGTTTCTTGAGATCTGTACTATGTGTGCTTACGATTTTGGCTTATGTGAGATTTTGGCTTATGTGAGATGTCATTGACATGTGAGAAGAACTAGATAGTACACCGATCTAGCAAGGATTGACTTGCCTGCACAGTCTATCTTTTCCTGCGATGCCGACCTGGAGGGACCGCGCATCGGGATCGCAAGGTGACTTTCACCTTGCGATCTGCACTAACTTTTCTTACGATTTTGACTATATAGTCAAAATCTTAAGAAAAAATCTTACCGTGTGTACACACCCTTACTCTTCCTGTATGATTGATTCCTGCTGATTGGGGCCGGAGCTGACGTCAGACACCCTCCCTGAAGATGCCTAAGCCCGTCTGTGTTTCTCCGGACACTTCTGGAAAATGGTCAGTTGCCACCCACAAATGGCCTCTTCCTGTCAATCACCTTGCAAACACCCATGTGTTCAAATTTTTCGCACCATCCCGTCACTAGGCGCCAATGCCTGCTGCTGTTGTGCGACATGCCTGCACATTGCGGTGCATGCGCAGTTAGGATCTGATCGCCCACTGTGCACAGCAGCGATCAGATCTGAATTAGGCCCTTAGTGCAGTCAATAAATTTGTATCCAATTGGCTTTCATTCGGGCAATACAATAAGCAAGTTATACTCTATGGGCCTGATTCTGATGTGAATGCAGTTCCCACAGCATATGCGTCTTTGGGCGCAACTGTTGTGCAAACATATGCGTCCACTGATCTAGAAATGCACAGTACTGACTCTGTGTATGGGCAGATCAATAACTACTCAGTTTGCGCACATCTCTGAATTAACCCCTATATTCTGTATGAAGATTTATTTATAACAAATGAAACTACAATATTAATTATATATACTTCATTATTGGTGGCCCAGAAAAATGTATACAACTGAATACATTTTTACATTTATTTTTTTTACACTGGGGAAAAATGCCCAACAATTGATCCATCTATGAATAAATTGTGCTATAATGATGTTTAATATTGTCCATTGTTGTCTTTATGCATTTCTCACATTAGTGCAAGTAAAGATAGAAAGGTAAATATAGTGGGTCAGTACAGTGTGGGATACTTATATACTTCCTACATGTATATACAGTATGACTTTATTTACAATAATGTTTCAATGAAAGGTACAGTACTGTTTTCTTTGCTGACAAATGTGCTTTACAGTATGTCTGAATTGTCCTAACTTATTAATAAAAAAAAACCCTCAAAATTGACATTTCTACAAAGAAAAAACAATGCAGTGTAAAACTGACTGAGGCACAAATCATAATCCTCTCTGATTGTGGTGTGTGCCCGAATTTACCCTGGTGCACATACATTTTCAACCAGGTATCATACCTTTATAGCATAATTCTGACCTTTGGGCTGACCTGTCCCCTGTGGGGGTGTGGTGCAGCAGAAGTGAGTGAAGCATGGGTGAGATGATAAGATCACGTGATCACATAATTTTGATCCCGCCGCTTCTAAAGTCAAAACTATCAGCACGGTGAAGAGCAGAACAGGGTCACAATGCTATTCACATGATCGCCCACTCAAACCACCTGCTTCACTCAGGATGTGGGCGGTCGGGTGGCGGGAAGCTTTGTGAGAGTTGCACACTCTTCCAGGTGCCTGAGATTTGGGAGAGCAGACAAGCATGGTTTATTGAAGAGCAGAGTCTTGCCATTCTCTTTCCCTGAACTACTAGAGCAGTCACCAGATCAGAGGTTCAGGAGAAAACATGTAATGGAAATGTGTTTATTGCAATTTCATAATAAAACATTTTCTTTTTAGTTTTAGCTGACTTTAACATAACTTACTCTTTGGCTATAATTACATCTTTTTATTGGCTGAGTATTTGCTTGTTTTCTAATTATTGTTTTAGTGCATACACTATTTTATTACTATAAATAATACTGTGCACTGCACTGTATTACATTATTGACAACAGCTACAGTATGCATATTGTAGTTATTGTGTATCTACATTGATACAAGCTTCACAAAGCAACCAAAATAGATCAAATTATAGCAAATTATAAATGTCACTGACATTTGTTGAAAAGTTACTAATATTTAAAATTTACATTAGTGCCTAAAGGTAATTAAATATACAATTGGGTGATTTATTTTTCTCATAAAATGACAGGATTCCTGTTGACTTGCAATTTCAAAACCATCAGTTGTAAAACTGCATTGTATATTTACCTATATTCATATACAGTTCTTGATGCCAAGTAGACATTCTTAAAATATATTCTGTTCATGCAACATAGGGCAGAATTTAAATTTAAAATAATGCAGCCTGATTTAAGAAGTTTTTCAAAAATGCAATCTGCTATTGTTACTCAGCTGAAATCATGTTCTAAGTACTCCTATCTAACTACTAGAATAATTGATTTAGTTTCGTTTTTCAGTTTCTCCACTTCAATTAGAATTCCATACAATATAAAGTTTTTGCTTAGTTTTGCAACCCTGCCAAGTTTTGAATAATTTTTTTTTTATTTGCGGAAGTGAAGGTAGTTTGAAATGAAAATGCCATGCAAATGTTCAAAAGACTGAGATGTTTGAAATTGTACAATACAATTAAAATGTGTATTTCCATGATAACTCAAACAGAGATAAACAAAAAAGAAAACAAATGAGTAAAGGGAAATTAAATTACACTTGAAAAGCTGTAAATTACATTTGCAGGTAGCTATAATACTAAAATGCTGGCTTCTGAGAAATATACAGTTTAGTTTAGCTTTGCAATTCTCAAGAGACAGGCTGCATAATATTGAGGTCCGTAATGCTAAATACCGTTAAAACATTTTAACCTTTCCTCTGTCATGGCCAGTTTAAATAGTTCACGGCATATTTCAAAAGACTTAAGGGGGGTAAACACGGAGAGATCCGTGCTTAAAATCTAAGCAATCTGACTAGATTGCTTAGAAATTAAGCTCAGGTCTCTCGTGTGTATAGGCCTGTATTCACGGGCAGAATGAGGGAGAGATGTGTGCTGAGCGAACCGATCATTTCACCCAGCAGGTGAAGTAAGCGACCTGCTAGATTGGCCTGCATGCAGGCCAATCTTGCAGCAGCGATAGCAATGCGCGGGGCTGCGCTTCGCTATTGCTGTGAGGGGTACACACGAAGTGATCGCTGCTTAAAATCTAAGCAATCTAGTCAGATTGCTTAGATTTTAAGCAGCGATCGCTCCGTGAGTACCTCCCTTAAGCCCCCCAGCAACAGCCGTGCATCGCTATCGCCGGTGCTAGAGTGAGCAGGTCGCTCACTTAAGCACTGTGTAAAGTGAGCGTACCCCCAACCCTCCCTCGCTCAACACACATCGCTGAGTGGGGGGAGAGATGTATGCTGAGCGGTCTGTGATAGATCGCTCAGCACACATCTCTAGGTGTGTACCCCCCTTAACAAGCTCAATGAAAAGACCAAATGTTAATATCCGATTATAAGATTCTGACTTTGACATATTAAAATTTTTAAATACAATTTTGGAGAAGCTATAGGACTTTTGCAAATATTTGCACAATTAAGTTCGGAAAACAGTCTTAAGATGGGTAGACACTGGGCAATATATCGGCTGTTCAAGAAATGACCAATATATCTGTGAATGATGTCATCACAGCCAATGGCTGATATATCTCCAGATACAGTATATCCACGCATCTGGCTCTGTGTTCTGGTGGTCCGCCAACTGCCCATACACTTGCTGCAGGGACTGACATCACCGCTGGGTAGGCAAATTCAAATACCTGCCAGCTGTGACGAGCGGACTGACATATCGAGCGGCCAATTGGCAAGTGTATATGCTTACCTGAATTGGCTGCTCTGTTGGCGCAATGGCATATCCACCATCAAGTTTCTGTAGTGTGTACCCAGTATACCAAAACAAAATACATATAAAAAAAGAAATTATCTATTTTCAATTTATTGAGAAAAATATTTAGCTGCATTTAAATATTGTAGTTTGACAGCTGGCACTACAGGTACATGAGAAGATGTGCCAGAAAGCATCAGGATTTTTATTAGTGTGATAAAATACACTATAAAGATGTGTAAACAATTAAAATGGTTATAGATAAAGGACAACTGTCTTTGAGTGGCTGTGTTTCACGTTTTATATTACCAAGAGTTTTGAAAATGCTCTATGGATCTATTAATGAAACATACATAACCCATTTTTAAATATCCCCGATAATTGAGGGATTACAGTTGTTGCAAAACATTGTGGTATTCTGCACATGCACAAACAAAGAGGGGCACTATGAAAGGTCAGCTGGAAGGCTGGGGGCAGCTGCTAGAAAATGAGAGGCAGTTGGTAAGCAGCAGGTGGACTTAGAAAAGTGTGAGAAGAAATGCTGTGGCGGCCATCATGTGAGGTGGAGATATCAGGTCTGAGTGAAGACACTTCCAGATTAGAGTGACAGAGAGTTTCAGTAAAACCACTGGAGTATCAGTGGGAAGCACAGTTGAGAGAAGAGAAATAGACAATGTTCGGAGATCAAGACTTCCATCCATCTTCACTGCTGTGTCTGCATTTGGAGGAAGAGTCCGAGAAACACATCATTTGAGTGAAAACATCTATTAAATACACTGATAATCACACACAAAGTGTTATTTTACTGTTTACTGATATCACATATTGGACTGTAAGGTTACCTAAAGACTTTCCTGTCAGAGTTAAGCTGGATACACACTGCAGCATTTTCAGCTCAATATGTCATTTCCGTCCAAACCAGAACAACATGTCAGCTGGATCGTTCAGTGTGCACAGCCAATCTTGTCACTCCTGCAGTCACATGTCCAGTCGGCCGTGCTGCAAAGTCAACCAGACGGTATAGCATGCGGCGCCGTGTAGTGTCATAAAAGACAGAACAAGATGTCATTCTGTCCTTCATTACATCGTTCTAATGTGTGCTGCACATATGATATGTCAACCAGTCGTCTGCCATATCGTCCAGGTAAAGAGAGCCGGCCTTAGGCATAGGCAAACTAGGCAATTGCCTAGAGTATTTGGTATGCTTAGGGGCACCAAGAGCTTCTGCTGATTAAAATGATATGCGGCATGCCTATATTCTGTATGTGACTGCGGCTGTATCTGCATATGACATACTACGTTGCGTGTATTCCTGGAAATTACTGTAATGTTGCATTTCGTATGCAGATACAGCCACAGTCGCTCACAGAATATAGGCATGCTGCATATCATTTTAATCAGCAGAAGCTGCTTGTGCATCCTAACCACATAGCAATGCAAATAAGATGCATTTTAATAAACAAAAGGCGCCCAACGTTATCTGAGCTGCCAGCTGACTCATGCCAGGCATCTCCTGCAGAACTAGCGGTGGTGCTAGGGGGCACCAGCCAATATCTTGCCTAGGGCATCATATTGGTTAGGGCCGGCTCTGCGGGTAAACATCACTCAAGTATGTCCCCAGCTGTAGCCTCCCTGTTAATAAGTGATAATATATGTTATTAGTCCTATAGTGTATTGGAGACTGATAAATATTGCATTTATTTTGATACTTTGGGATGCATCTGTTAAATGTCTTAGCAGTGTTTATCTCTAATGAACTAAAGTCTTGTGAAGAGTGTTAATGCAGATAATTGCAAAGTTTATTACCTACATTTACAGTACATTTATCCTTGAATAATTGAGCTGCGCTAGTTTTACAGACACATCCTGGTTACAGAAGAAATACCGCATTTATTTTACTTACTATCCAAATCATATCTCTGTGTGTCTCTTCTGGGTAGTGTTCTTATCCCTCTACCAGGGTGTGGTATAGCTAGACAGTATCTCTGGTTAGAAGCTGACCAAAAACCAGGTACTTACAATTTGTACTCACTACACCCACACCACACCGGGGTACCAAAATGTAACTGGAGAAATCAAGAAACGTTGTTTCTCTATATTCATCAACTTGTAAACAGCTGTATTTTTTTTTGTATTTGCATACCGCCTCATAATGCGCAATGTCATGCTCACTTTATCAATTCATAAAGATGTTAATGCTCCACTTTCCATTCCTTTTGTAAAATCATCCATTAATGGTGTTACAGTATGTCAACTTACAAGCCGTTTGAAAGGAGTCAGAGCAGTGAAGAGTGGTCTCTTCCTGCTTCCTTCCTGAAAAAGCCTCCAATTTTCAGTCTGCCTGCAGTACCCTGTAGTGGCACCCTGCTGTGAGGATCGCTGCTGCAGAGCCCTCTGTCTGGAGTGCCCTTTGGATGCTCCAGACATGTCCACTGCAGCCTGTATGGCCTCCCCAGATTATCCTGGGAATGATCCAGGTAGTGCTGATCTTCCTGGTAGTTGAAGGCCCACACGGCACACCCTTGGCATGACATCATGATGTCATGCGCTCAGGGGGCATGGCTGTCACAGGGCATGGTAAAACCCTAATATGGCATGTCAATATATACACATAAATCTATACAAATTAGAAATGCATTTAAAAAAAATGTATGTGCCATGAGATAGAATTTTCAGTTATTATTGGTCAGTGGGATTCTCATACTCATCATCCGTCATTTCAAAATGCACTCAGGTTACTGTAGGTACGGGTTGCTTACAATTAGTGTATAAATATCAGGCATTAAAAATATCTCTGTCATATCATTTAAATTGTTGTCACTGGAGTGAGTGCTAGAAAATAATTTGTGGAATGAAGGTTAATTGTAAGAAAGACATTTATGTCAACTAGAGATGAGCGCCTGAAATTTTTCGGGTTTTGTGTTTTGGTTTTGGGTTCGGTTCCGCGGCCGTGTTTTGGGTTCGAACGCGTTTTGGCAAAACCTCACCGAATTTTTTTTGTCGGATTCGGGTGTGTTTTGGATTCGGGTGTTTTTTTCAAAAAACCCTAAAAACAGCTTAAATCATAGAATTTGGGGGTAATTTTGATCCCAAAGTATTATTAACCTCAAAAAACATAATTTACACTCATTTTCAGCCTATTCTGAACACATCACACCTCACAATATTATTTTTAGTCCTAAAATTTGCACCGAGGTCGCTGTGTGAGTAAGATAAGCGACCCTAGTGGCCGACACAAACACCGGGCCCATCTAGGAGTGGCACTGCAGTGTCACGCAGGATGTCCCTTCCAAAAAACCCTCCCCAAACAGCACATGACGCAAAGAAAAAAAGAGGCGCAATGAGGTAGCTGTGTGAGTAAGATTAGCGACCCTAGTGGCCGACACAAACACCGGGCCCATCTAGGAGTGGCACTGCAGTGTCACGCAGGATGGCCCTTCCAAAAAACCCTCCCCAAACAGCACATGACGCAAAGAAAAAAAGAGGCGCAATGAGGTAGCTGACTGTGTGAGTAAGATTAGCGACCCTAGTGGCCGACACAAACACCGGGCACATCTAGGAGTGGCACTGCAGTGTCACGCAGGATGTCCCTTCCAAAAAACCCTCCCCAAACAGCACATGACGCAAAGAAAAAAAGAGGCGCAATGAGGTAGCTGACTGTGTGAGAAAGATAAGCGACCCTAGTGGCCGACACAAACACCGGGCCCATCTAGGAGTGGCACTGCAGTGTCACGCAGGATGTCCCTTCCAAAAAACCCTCCCCAATCAGCACATGATGCAAAGAAAAAGAAAAGAAAAAAGAGGTGCAAGATGGAATTATCCTTGGGCCCTCCCACCCACCCTTATGTTGTATAAACAAAACAGGACATGCACACTTTAACCAACCCATCATTTCAGTGACAGGGTCTGCCACACGACTGTGACTGATATGACGGGTTGGTTTGGACCCCCCCCAAAAAAGAAGCAATTAATCTCTCCTTGCACAAACTGGCTCTACAGAGGCAAGATGTCCACCTCATCTTCACCCTCCGATATATCACCGTGTACATCCCCCTCCTCACAGATTATCAATTCGTCCCCACTGGAATCCACCATCTCAGCTCCCTGTGTACTTTGTGGAGGCAATTGCTGCTGGTCAATGTCTCCGCGGAGGAATTGATTATAATTCATTTTAATGAACATCATCTTCTCCACATTTTCTGGATGTAACCTCGTACGCCGATTGCTGACAAGGTGAGCGGCGGCACTAAACACTCTTTCGGAGTACACACTTGTGGGAGGGCAACTTAGGTAGAATAAAGCCAGTTTGTGCAAGGGCCTCCAAATTGCCTCTTTTTCCTGCCAGTATAAGTACGGACTGTGTGACGTGCCTACTTGGATGCGGTCACTCATATAATCCTCCACCATTCTATCAATGTTGAGAGAATCATATGCAGTGACAGTAGACGACATGTCCGTAATCGTTGTCAGGTCCTTCAGTCCGGACCAGATGTCAGCATCAGCAGTCGCTCCAGACTGCCCTGCATCACCGCCAGCGGGTGGGCTCGGAATTCTGAGCCTTTTCCTCGCACCCCCAGTTGCGGGAGAATGTGAAGGAGGAGATGTTGACAGGTCGCGTTCCGCTTGACTTGACAATTTTGTCACCAGCAGGTCTTTCAACCCCAGCAGACCTGTGTCTGCCGGAAAGAGAGATCCAAGGTAGGCTTTAAATCTAGGATCGAGCACGGTGGCCAAAATGTAGTGCTCTGATTTCAACAGATTGACCACCCGTGAATCCTTGTTAAGCGAATTAAGGGCTGCATCCACAAGTCCCACATGCCTAGCGGAATCGCTCCGTGTTAGCTCCTTCTTCAATGCCTCCAGCTTCTTCTGCAAAAGCCTGATGAGGGGAATGACCTGACTCAGGCTGGCAGTGTCTGAACTGACTTCACGTGTGGCAAGTTCAAAGGGCATCAGAACCTTGCACAACGTTGAAATCATTCTCCACTGCACTTGAGACAGGTGCATTCCATCTCCTATATCGTGCTCAATTGTATAGGCTTGAATGGCCTTTTGCTGCTCCTCCAACCTCTGAAGCATATAGAGGGTTGAATTCCACCTCGTTACCACTTCTTGCTTCAGATGATGGCAGGGCAGGTTCAGTAGTTTTTGGTGGTGCTCCAGTCTTCTGTACGTGGTGCCTGTACGCCGAAAGTGTCCCGCAATTCTTCTGGCCACCGACAGCATCTCTTGCACGCCCCTGTCGTTTTTTAAAAAATTCTGCACCACCAAATTCAAGGTATGTGCAAAACATGGGACGTGCTGGAATTTGCCCATATTTAATGCACACACAATATTGCTGGCGTTGTCCGATGCCACAAATCCACAGGAGAGTCCAATTGGGGTAAGCCATTCCGCGATGATCTTCCTCAGTTGCCGTAAGAGGTTTTCAGCTGTGTGCGTATTCTGGAAAGCGGTGATACAAAGCGTAGCCTGCCTAGGAAAGAGTTGGCGTTTGCGAGATGCTGCTACTGGTGCCGCCGCTGCTGTTCTTGCGGCGGGAGTCCATACATCTACCCAGTGGGCTGTCACAGTCATATAGTCCTGACCCTGCCCTGCTCCACTTGTCCACATGTCCGTGGTTAAGTGGACATTGGGTACAACTGCATTTTTTAGGAGACTGGTGAGTCTTTTTCTGACGTCCGTGTACATTCTCGGTATCGCCTGCCTAGAGAAGTGGAACCTAGATGGTATTTGGTAACGGGGGCACACTGCCTCAATAAATTGTCTAGTTCCCTGTGAACTAACGGCGGATACCGGACGCACGTCTAACACCAACATAGTTGTCAAGGACTCAGTTATCCGCTTTGCAGTAGGATGACTGCTGTGATATTTCATCTTCCTCGCAAAGGACTGTTGAACAGTCAATTGCTTACTGGAAGTAGTACAAGTGGGCTTACGACTTCCCCTCTGGGATGACCATCGACTCCCAGCGGCAACAACAGCAGCGCCAGCAGCAGTAGGCGTTACACGCAAGGATGCATCGGAGGAATCCCAGGCAGGAGAGGACTCGTCAGACTTGCCAGTGACATGGCCTGCAGGACTATTGGCATTCCTGGGGAAGGAGGAAATTGACACTGAGGGAGTTGGTGGGGTGGTTTGCGTGAGCTTGGTTACAAGAGGAAGGGATTTACTGGTCAGTGGACTGCTTCCGCTGTCACCCAAAGTTTTTGAACTTGTCACTGACTTATTATGAATGCGCTGCAGGTGACGTATAAGGGAGGATGTTCCGAGGTGGTTAACGTCCTTACCCCTACTTATTACAGCTTGACAAAGGGAACACACGGCTTGACACCTGTTGTCCGCATTTCTGGTGAAATACCTCCACACCGAAGAGCTGATTTTTTTGGTATTTTCACCTGGCATGTCAACGGCCATATTCCTCCCACGGACAACAGGTGTCTCCCCGGGTGCCTGACTTAAACAAACCACCTCACCATCAGAATCCTCCTGGTCAATTTCCTCCCCAGCGCCAGCAACACCCATATCCTCCTCATCCTGGTGTACTTCAACACTGACATCTTCAATCTGACTATCAGGAACTGGACTGCGGGTGCTCCTTCCAGCACTTGCAGGGGGCATGCAAATAGTGGAAGGCGCATGCTCTTCACGTCCAGTGTTGGGAAGGTCAGGCATCGCAAACGACACAATTGGACTCTCCTTGTGGATTTGGGATTTCAAAGAACGCACAGTTCTTTGCGGTGCTTTTGCCAGCTTGAGTCTTTTCAGTTTTCTAGCGAGAGGCTGAGTGCTTCCATCCTCATGTGAAGCTGAACCACTAGCCATGAACATAGGCCAGGGCCTCAGCCGTTCCTTGCCACTCCGTGTGGTAAATGGCATATTGGCAAGTTTACGCTTCTCCTCCGACAATTTTATTTTAGGTTTTGGAGTCCTTTTTTTTCTGATATTTGGTGTTTTGGATTTGACATGCTCTGTACTATGACATTGGGCATCGGCCTTGGCAGACGACGTTGCTGGCATTTCATCGTCTCGGCCATGACTAGTGGCAGCAGCTTCAGCACGAGGTGGAAGTGGATCTTGATCTTTCCCTAATTTTGGAACCTCAACTTTTTTGTTCTCCATATTTTATAGGCAGAACTAAAAGGCACCTCAGGTAAACAATGGAGATGGATGGATTGGATACTAGTATACAATTATGGACGGACTGCCACGGTTAGGTGGTATAAAAAAACCACGGTTAGGTGGTATATATTATAATAATAATACAATTATGGATGGACGGACTGCCTGCCGACTGCCGACACAGAGGTAGCCACAGCCGTGAACTACCGCACTGTACACTGGTTGATAAAGAGATAGTAGTATACTCGTAACAACTAGTATGACACTATGACGACGGTATAAAGAAAGAAAAAAAAATACCACAGTTAGGTGGTATATATTATAATAATAATACAATTATGGATGGACGGACTGCCTGCCGACTGCCGACACAGAGGTAGCCACAGCCGTGAACTACCGCACTGTACACTGGTTGATAAAGAGATAGTAGTATACTCGTAACAACTAGTATGACACTATGACGACGGTATAAAGAAAGAAAAAAAAATACCACAGTTAGGTGGTATATATTATAATAATAATACAATTATGGATGGACGGACTGCCTGCCGACTGCCGACACAGAGGTAGCCACAGCCGTGAACTACCGCACTGTACACTGGTTGATAAAGAGATAGTAGTATACTCGTAACAACTAGTATGACACTATGACGACGGTATAAAGAAAGAAAAAAAAATACCACAGTTAGGTGGTATATATTATAATAATAATACAATTATGGATGGACGGACTGCCTGCCGACTGCCGACACAGAGGTAGCCACAGCCGTGAACTACCGCACTGTACACTGGTTGATAAAGAGATAGTAGTATACTCGTAACAACTAGTATGACACTATGACGACGGTATAAAGAATGAAAAAAAAACCACGGTTAGGTGGTATATATTATAATAATAATACAATTATGGATGGACGGACTGCCTGCCGACTGCCGACACAGAGGTAGCCACAGCCGTGAACTACCGCACTGTACACTGGTTGATAAAGAGATAGTAGTATACTCGTAACAACTAGTATGACACTATGACGACGGTATAAAGAAAGAAAAAAAAATACCACAGTTAGGTGGTATATATTATAATAATAATACAATTATGGATGGACGGACTGCCTGCCGACTGCCGACACAGAGGTAGCCACAGCCGTGAACTACCGCACTGTACACTGGTTGATAAAGAGATAGTAGTATACTCGTAACAACTAGTATGACACTATGACGACGGTATAAAGAATGAAAAAAAAACCACGGTTAGGTGGTATATATTATAATAATAATACAATTATGGATGGACGGACTGCCTGCCGACTGCCGACACAGAGGTAGCCACAGCCGTGAACTACCGCACTGTACACTGGTTGATAAAGAGATAGTAGTATACTCGTAACAACTAGTATGACACTATGACGGTATAAAGAATGAAAAAAAAACCACGGTTAGGTGGTATATATTATAATAATAATACAATTATGGATGGACGGACTGCCTGCCGACTGCCGACACAGAGGTAGCCACAGCCGTGAACTACCGCACTGTACACTGGTTGATAAAGAGATAGTAGTATACTCGTAACAACTAGTATGACACTATGACGACGGTATAAAGAAATAAAAAAAAATACCACGGTTAGGTGGTATATATTGTAATACAATTATGGATGGACGGACTGCCTGCCGAGTTCCGACTGCCGACACAGAGGTAGCCACAGCCGTGAACTACCGCACTGTACTGTGTCTGCTGCTAATATAGACTGGTTGATAAAGAGATAGTATACAATACATACAACAATATACTACTATACTGGTGGTCAGGCACTGGTCACCACTAGTCACACTGGCAGTGGCACTCCTGCAGCAAAAGTGTGCACTGTTTAATTTTAAATTAATATAATATTATGTACTCCTGGGGGCTCCTGCTATAACAACCTGCAGTGCTCCCCAGTCTCCCCCACAATTATTATAAGCTTTGCCTTTTATACATTGATGTGCAGCACACTGGGCTGAGCTGAGTGCACACAGACTGAGTCACACTGTGTGACTGGCTGCTGCTGTGTATCGTTTTTTTTTCAGGCAGAGAACGGATATAGCAGAGAACGGATATATTATATTAAAATAAATAAAAGTTAACTAACAACAACTGCACTGGTCACTGTGGTAAACTCTGTCTGACTCTGCACAATCTCTCTCTCTCTTCTAATCTAATTTCTAATGGAGAGGACGCCAGCCACGTCCTCTCCCTTTCAATCTCAATGCACGTGTGAAAATGGCGGCGACGCGCGGCTCCTTATATAGAATCCGAGTCTCGCGAGAATCCGACAGCGTCATGATGACGTTCGGGCGCGCTCGGGTTAACCGAGCAAGGCGGGAGGATCCGAGTCTGCTCGGACCCGTAAAAAAAACATGAAGTTCGTGCGGGTTCGGTTTCAGAGAAACCGAACCCGCTCATCTCTAATGTCAACGTAGAAGCAAATGTTATATGTTATTCTTATTTTTGTTGGTGCTAAATACTGGCTAAACATCATCTTTCTTCCATTTATTGTCCTGTAAAAATGGCCTAACAAGATAAATGCATCCATAAAGGAAAAGTGTCCTTAATCTAAAGTTTAATAGACTGGATTACTATGGTAATGTGGACCCCAATTGCCCATCCTGCTGATGTAAAAAATTTTGATCATTAGAACACCCAGCACTAGTTTGGGGCTAACTATTTTTTTTTTGCTCTTTATATACAGTAGTTATTATAACATTGATGGTTAGTAATAAATTATTATGTGGATCAGTATATGGCGACCTTCTTAGCTCATTCAGCTCCATAAAGAACAATCTCTATTTTGAAAGTGGAGCTTATTACACTAGGCCTATTACAGTTAGCATCCTGTGTTAGTTATGTACCTGTTGGAGTGGCAATCCATTAGAGCTAGAGAGTTGTGCAGGTGGGTGTTCTCTTCTCTTCAGACAGGGCTCTACAGTTTATGACCCATCAAGGAGTGACAAGAGTGACATGGGTGATTGCAAATTGTGTTTGGATTGTGTCTTTCATTCCGCTTTTCTTTTCTGGGCAAAGTGGGCCCCGGTTCAAGTTTACAGTATTACACCTGGTGTGTGAGCACCTATAGTTAAAAACTGTTGTTTGAGGCCAAAAGTGCTGGTAATTACTTTCATTCTATCTAGCACGGGACATTTTAGTTAAAGTTGTGTGACACACGTGACACCATAGTCTAGGGAACCGTTTCTGACATTTCTATTCTTCTTTTCATATGCCTCATCCAACGTATGTCGGAGAGTACTGCTCCATCCTGTAGAAGTCTGGTGAGCACCCACAGTGGTAAACTCCAGGTACCAGTTACATGTACAGATAATGGTATAGTACAAATGTATTTCTTCTGCTGATTCCTAATTGGTCAACTTCATTGCTTATGGTACAGCTTTCAGATGTTCAGTAAACTTAACCTCTCATAACGATTGGGCAGTGTTAATTTTATCAATGATTTTCATTTAGTTTTAGTCTTAGTCACTTTCTTAAAATGTGACTAAATTAAAAGTCAAATTTAGAATTTTTTTTCTTTTCGTCTTAGTCAAGATTTAGTCAGTGGATCTCAGATAACATTTTAGTTTAATTTTAGTTAATGTTTTAGTCATAACTTTGCAGTTTAATGAACAACATTTCTCTATTATTCCTTTGAGTACTTGGTATGCCTTTCACTATGTGTTTCTAGGTAATCTAAGTAACAAACAAGTGCAACGCAATGATATTTTCTTCACAGCAGGTCATTTATTTTCTGCAAATATCAATTCAAGAATACAGTTTTTTAATTAAAGTACTAGTAGTAGTTGAAGTTCACTAAGTTCACACAATGGGGGTCATTCTGAGTTGTTCGCTCGTTGACGATTTCTGCAACGGAGCGATTAAGGCAAAAATGCGCATGCGCATGGTTTGCAGTGCGCATGCGGTTAGTATTTTAACACAAAACTTAGTAGATTTACTCACGCCCGAACGAAGATTTTTCATCGTTGAAGTGATCGTAGTGTGATTGACAGGAAGTGGGTGTTTCTGGGCGGAAACTGGCCGTTTTCTGGGAGTGTGCGGAAAAACGCAGGCGTTTCAGGGGAAAACATGGGAGTGTCTGGAGAAACGGGGGAGTGGCTGGCCGAACGCTGGGCGTGTGTGTGACGTCAAACCAGGAACGAAACTGACTGAACTGATCGCTATTTGTGAGTAAGTCTCGAGCTACTCAGAAACTGCTAAGAAATTTCTATTCGCAATTCTGCTAATCTTTCGTTCGCTATTCTGCTAAGCTAAGATACACTCCCAGAGGGCGGCGGCTTAGCATTTGCAATGCTGCTAAAAGCAGCTAGCGAGCGAACAACTCGGAATCACCCCCAATATGTAAAAAGTAATGTACATAAATACATACTTGTACATATACATACTGATAAAACAAACTGTTTTATTCTCTCTTATGACTCTTGCCCCACCTGTTGCAATGGGCCCTGATGATCACTTGGGTACCTCCCTGCCCAGTGCCCTGTAACATAACAACAAAAAAATACCTGCTTGGCAGGCAAACGCCTGTGATGCAGCAGCAAGCATTGCAACTTGTTGCAAGTAAATCTATTCTAGGGCCAGAGAGGCTTGATAAAAATGTATAAAAAAGACAGTATTAATTAAAGAATACAAAAAAATCACTAGAAAAATACAACCTGGCTGACACAAGTACAGTACTTCTGCAAAAAAATTGAGCCGTAAGGATACATATTATTATATGATAATATATAGCTATTTAGCTCAACTGAATGATTTATATTCAGTTTCTGGAGGAAGAGAGATGCAGGTGCACACTCATAGCACTAAGAACACCGATAGTAAAAATAATTGAAATAAACCCTCACAATTAACATGGAGTATAATTGAAGTTCTTAGCACACATTTGCAAAAATATGCAGGCCCATGTGCCGCGGCCAGGTGACTTCCTCATCTGCATCTCTCTTCTACCAGCATAGTATTTGAAGCCTCAGCATGATGGCACCTCTTGATATCTTTAGTAATAGGATGTGCAGTCCAGGTACCCCTCTTTTACCACTATATTTTGTGTATGTATTGTACACTGGAAGGCAAGGCTTCCTTCCTCTGGTATTGGCACTCCTCCCATTCACCCTCAGGTGCTTTAATTAGCTGGGTTCCTGCATTTCAGATCACACATTGATAAGGCCCTATTTAGAGGTAAGCCCTGAATAAATTTATGGAATGTGATAGTGTTAGGAATGTTAGAGACCCATGTGATGAAGTCACCTGGTCGCGGTACATGGGCCCACATATTTGTGCAAATGTGTGCTAAGAACTTCAATTATACTCCATGTTAATTGTGAGGGTTTATTTCAATTATTTTTACTATCAGTGTTCTTAGCGCTAAGAGTGTGCATCTCTCTTCCTCCAGCATAGTATTAGAAGCCTCAGCATGATGGCACCTCTTTATATCTTTAGTAATAGGATGTGCAGTCTGGGTCCCCCACTTTTGCCACTATATTTGTGTAAGTATTGTAAACTGGAAGGCAAGGCTTCCTTCCTCTGGTATTGGCACTCCTCCCATTCACCCTCAGGTGTTTTAATTAGCTGGGTTCCTGCATTTCAGATCACACATTGATAAGGCCCTATTTAGAGGTAAGTCCTGTATAAATTTATAGAATGTGATAATATTAGGGATGTTAGGGACCCATGTGATGAAGTCACCTGGCCATGGTACATGGGCCCGCATATTTGTGCAAATGTGTGCTAAGAACTTCAATTATACTCCATGTTAATTGTGAGGGTTTATTTCAATTATTTTTACTATCAGTGTTATTAGCGCTAAGAGTGTGCATCTGCATCTCTGATCCTGATACAAGTAATAAGTAGTAGTACAGTAGTACTACTACTCCAAAAATATTAAGCCGTAGGGATGCATATCATCATATGATAATATATAGCTATTTAGCTCAACTGAGTGATTCTCATGACAAAGGATTGTTGCACAGCCACCGTCCGGGCTGGCAGGCCACTGCAACCTATCCACAAGGCTAGAGATCTCTCTTTAGTTTGTTGTTCTTTTGCATCTGGATGGTACATTGAAGCCAAAGCAATCACATTCGGAAGATTTGTCTGTTTATATTTTTCCCAGCCTATTTACTGTACAGTGATAGTCTCCGGAATCTGAAGGATTAAAAAAGTGTTTTATATTATTGGTACAGCCGAGCCCATTGAATTACTTCATAATCAGTCTATGTGGACAATGTTCCTCCCCAGATTTATTATTACTATCTGTATTGGTCCACATCACTGAATGCTGCCCTAAACTGAACTGTTGTTAACTCTATACAGTAAACACCACAAGCTAGCTGCCTAGGTGGTGTCATCCTTGACACTCTGAATTGTGCTTTTGTTGCCCACATTCAATATGTTTTTAATCAAAATCATGTTACAATCTGTCACAGATTACATCCAGTTATCCACCCACATAATAAGACTCTCCTACTAGTGTCTCAACTCCAACCCTTCAAGCTTAAGCATTTCCTGAAAACTCACCTATTCAGAGCAGCTTATCAAATTCCAGAATCACTGACATAGGCTTCACAAGCTATCCAATTACATTCCCAGCCTACACAGTCCTCACAACTCCACTCCACACATATTTTCTCTTTCTTCACTTCCACATTCTCCTCCTCTTGACCCCTGTCTAACACTGCTGTGCCTGTGCGACTGGAATTGATCAAAGTACATACAGGGCTGGCCAATATATGACAGTTTTCCTTGGGCAATGTTATGTTATTGAAATATCAATCAATCAACACATACAACAAGTCGTATTTACCTTGGAAAACACTGAAGGATGGGGTGTCTTCAAGTGTCTCTTCAAATTTGTAGTGGTTTTTTTTCAGCCATCTTAATTCCACACAGCACTCCATTCTCACTGGAAATAATACACTTTGTCTTTCTTTCAGATTTACAACAACTGAAGTGTGTCCATAAATCGTCTCTCCATTTCCTTTCCACTGCATGCTGTAGTCACAGGCAAAGTTTACGAATTTTCAGCATCATTTGACAGTATTTTGTTAAGCTGCCAATTATGGTGACCACGTTGTTCACGTCAGCTAGTCCAAACTTGGCCAACACTCTTAAAAAAGAAAATACATAATAAATATTATATATATATATATATATATATATATATATAAATATTTATTATGTGTTTTTTTTTTCAAGAGCGTTGGCCAAGTTTGGACTAGCTGACATGAACAATGTGGTCACCGTATATATATATATATATATATATATATATATGCCACAGTCACATCGCCTGTGCAATGCATGCCCCCACGTTATATGCCACACTGCCTGTTCATGCCCCCACATTATATGCCACACACTGTATGCCATGCCCCCCTGCCCCAGTTCACATTATACATGCCACCGCAACACACTGTGTATATATATATATATATATATATATATATATATATATACACACACACACACACACACACACATGTAAAATGATAAAGAGCTGCTGATTGGTTGATGGGGAAATTTCTCCACTGGCTCACTTCTCCGCCCTTATCACTGCTTAGTAAATGTACCCCTAAGTCATGAAAAAAAAACCTTCATCAACAATTAGTTTTAGTCTACAATTTAGTTGACGTAACTAACACTGCCATTGGGTAAGAGGAAAGTCACTTTTTATCTCTCTTCTCCATTGTTCCAACATATTGCTCATGCAAGTATAACCATTTCACCTCAATCTCTATGTATTTGATTGACTGAACATAAATAATTACATTAATAGCTCAATAAACTTGCATAACAATAGATATTGAGTTGAGAGGGGGCCCTTCCTAGCTCCACTATAAATAGCATTATTAAAACAAAGATGCCCAGTATTTTTATGTAACACAGGTAGTGTTTCACTTACAAACAAAAAATAAAAAAATAAACTATATAAAAAGTAGTTATATCATTCAAAAATGCAATAGTGTAAGAGTAGTATAGTCCATAAATCTTATATATAACATTAATTGGTCTGTTTGTTTGTCTGTCTGGTTATGCATTTGGATAACCCTACACTGATTGGTATGCAACTAACGCAAGATGGTCCAGTTGGACCCTGGCCAGGATTTACCGGTGTTAGGGTCCCAGTCGGACCTCTGGTTGAGGTACATTGGGCAGAAATTTTACCCAGGAAGCCTGTTCTGATCCTTCCACTGGATGGATTTGGATGAAAACTTCACAGAGTGGAAACATTGGTTCCAAGAAGACATATTATAGGGTTGAGGTCCCGGTCGGACCTCCTGTTGGTGTATGCCAGACAGATCTTTGACACATGGGCCCTGTTCTGGGCCTTCCACTAAATGGATTTGGATGAAAACTTTTATGAACTGTAATAACTGACAGAAATAACCGCAAATCAATGACCTGAAATAACAATAAATCAATCTTAAAGTTTTTATTGAAAATACGAACATTCACAGAGATGACAGTGAAGGTCCAATTGGTAGTAGACATGCCAGAAGAAACTGAATAATTGGTTAGACACATGTATGTATGTATGTATGTATATATATATATATATATATATATATATATATATATATATATATATAGACAGTACAATGAGGCGGCACTCCGGAGACTTTTCAAGTGATTTAATGCTGTGTTCTACGTTTCGGGGACGCAGCCCCTTCGTCAGGATAAATGTGTATAATAACAAAAAATGTTTTAATACCTGAGTGAAATCGCTCCCACCCGCCGCCTCCAACCGCGTTGCCTGGTTTCCGGTCGCGTCCTCCCGGTCCCGCCGGAAGTGACATCACGCCGGCCCGTCCAGCTGACGCGTTGTGGCTGGGAAAAGAGAAATCATGGAGACATGTAAACAATATGTCTGCCTCCATACAACTATTGCACTACAAATCTAAAACTACAAATCTAGTGAACAATAAATGAATCATTAAGACGATCTGATATATTCAAAAATATACACATAAAACACTTATATTGATCAGAACGACATCTGTGTAATATACTAACCAATAAGCAATAATAGTGCAATAGCTGTGGAATACACTTTAAAAATTAAAAATTAATATTAAACAATTAATATTAAACAATAGTGACTAATATAATAAATTCATCAAGCGACCAAACTATTTCTTCCAGAGTTGGGATATACTCTTTCCAATGCATAAAAATGCCACTAATACTATAGCCCAAGATTGCCTACTTGCCTACCAAGCTTTTCACAAAAAACATCTTAGATTAAGGGCTTCATTGAGCCCCTTTGGAGCTAGTGTGTTTAATACATAAATCCAGCGGGACTCTAATTGTAATATTTTTTTAGATCTATCCCCACCCCTTAGGGATTTGGGGACCTGGTCAATAATTTTGTATCGAAGTGTGGCCATATTGTGTTATTTTTTAGCAAAGTGACGGGCCACTGGTTGCTCGCTATCGCCTGTTTTTATAGCTTCACGAATGGCATACCTATGCTGCGCCATTCTGATCTTGAAAGCACAATCCGTCTTGCCTATATATGATAAGCCACATGGGCATGTGAGCAAATAGACCACAAACTTCGATTCATATGACAAACATTGTTTGATGCTATAGGATTTCCCCGTATGTGGGTGCAGAAATTTTGTTATATATTTATAAAAAATCTCTGTACAAAAAAGGAAGTGTAAAACATAGAAAGTGGACCAAAAGGATGCATTTAACAAGTAAACAATGATGGTCCATCCATAAAGAGACTTTACCAACTTACATTAACTCTTGTAGAGGTAGAGAAAAAGTGCTTGTTGAAGGAGAACTATAAGCATTTTTTATGGGCCTAATTCAGAGTTGATCGCAGCAGCAAATTTGTTAGCAGTTGGGCAAAACCATGTGTACTGCAGGGGGTCAGATATAACATGTGCAGAGAGAGTTAGATTTGAGTTGGGTGTGTTCAAACTGAAATCTAAATTACAGTGTAAAAATAAAGCAGCCATTATTTACCATGCACAGAAACATTATAACCCACCCAAATCTAACTCTCTCTGCAAATGTTATATCTGCCACACCTGCAGTGCACATGGTTTTGCCCAACTGCTAACAAATTTGTTGCTGCGATCAACTCTGAATTAACCCCTATAAGCAGGAAGAATAGAAAAGAGTAAGGAGGAATAGAGGGGGAGTAGTAAAGGTGAAAGATGAAGAGTGAAGGCCCCTGACAGGTCAGTGTAAAAATGAAAACAGAAATAAATAAATGGGTAGGAGAGAATGGGAGGGGATCGAAATCCTAGCTAAGACCTGGAAGGGGACTATTGTGAAGCCTATACCAAGGGAGCCATATGGAGTGAAATTTTAGTACCGTATTATTTTGTAGACTGGTAATATATTTCATCTTTGATATGAACCAGATTCTGTTCAATAGTTCCTGTTTGTCAGGGCAGTAACAGCTTTCCAATTATGCGCTGTTTGGTATTTAGCTGCACACGAGATATGGAGAATCAATTTGTTAGATTCCTTGGAAATATTTTCAAAGGGGGCACAGAGTAGTAAGTTCACAGGAGTGGGTGGTATCGTGATCTCAGTGAGAGCATTAACAAGGGACCTAACAATACCCCAATATCGGGCAATCACCGGGCATGATGACCAAATGTGGTAGAAGGAACCCACTTGCCCACAATGTCTCCAACATAAATTAGATCTACTAGGATAAATGTAATGAAGTTTCTCAGGTACCAAGTACCATCTGGTATAGAACTTGGCTTATATGCGTTTTCACGTATGGCCACACTTATAGAACATTTGGATATCACTGTACGAATTGAATCCCAATCCCCATCCACCAAATGTAACCCTAAATCTGTCTCCCAGGCCTGTTCATGAGGTTCAATAGGGGGGGATCCAATATCAAACTAAATTTGTATGAAATTGAGATAGCCCCTTTATCAGTGGAATTGTACATGCATAATCTTTCTAGAGGGGTTGGGATTTGCAGTGGATAAGATAAGTGAAGGGAAAGTGCAAAGAGTTAGGGATTCCGAATTTTTCTTGTAGGTCTGCAAAAGATTTTAGAGCTTGCGTACCTGTAATGTGATGAACTCGTGTGATTCCTGCTGGGGTGCAGGTAAGAGCCATCGAGGATGAAAGTCCCAGCGAAAAGACTTGGTTAAACCAAGGAGGGGTTAAGGGAGATGGAGACGTGGCAAGCTTTAACTTCTTATTCACACCCAGTTTTGCAGAGTTAACTCCACTGTAGGAGAGGAAGAGATAGTTTGGGTATAATGTCTGTTGTGCAACCATGGTAAATAAGAAATCGAAGGAACAGCAGCCAAATGACTTTCCAGGTCAACCCACCCTTTAGTGTGTCGAGGAGAATGCCATGCAATCATCTGACTAAGACGGGTTGCGTTATAGTAACGTTGGAGGATAGGTAGGCCAAGTCACTCATTTTGTGTATGCTTAGCCAAAATGTCTTGCCTTATTTGAGCCTTTTTGTGGTTCCAGATGATTTTACCGAACAAAGATTGAAGAGCACACAGAGTATGAGAAGAAACCCGTATTGGGAATGTTTGAAAAAGATACTGTATAGCAGCTTTGGAGTACATTAATTTTTATTGCGTTTATGCGACTGATCCAAGACAGAAAATATGATTGCCAGAGCTGAAGATCTTTATGAATTGACCTGAAAAACGAGGGGTAGGTGGCACGATAAAGTGAGCCATAAGATTTTGTTATTTGAACATCTAGATACTGCAATGATTTTTTTCACCAGGAGAATGCAAAATTAGATTGCAATAGGTTCTTAGTATCACCCAGGATATGGAGAGGTAGCGCCTCATATTTTGAGTGATTTAATTTGTAACCTGAGAGACAACCATAAATGGTGAGTTCGCGAAAAATGTTTGGAAGTGAGATGGGTGGGTTGGTCAGTGTTAAGAGAATGTCCTCAGCAAATAAGGAAAGGGTATATTGAGAGTAATTAACTGATACGCCAAATATGTCGGGGTTGGCACGAATGCGAGATGTGAGGGGTTCAATGATAAGTGCAAATAAAAGAGGTGACAAGAGGCACCCTTGTCTGGTGTTATTGGTAATGGAGAAAGAATCAGACAAAAGTGGACCATAGCAGATGGATTATGATATAAAGCCTCTATAGCTTGTAGGAATTTCCCTCATAGACCGAACTGCAGAAGGGTTTGGTGCATAAATGGCCAAGAAACCCTATTGAAGGCTTTCTCCACGTCCATGGCAAGCACCAGAGAGGACAATTTGTTGACATTTGTGTGATGAATAATATTAACGGTCCATCTAGTATTATCCAGTGCCTGCCTGGAGGGGACAAAGCAGGATTTTTAGTTATGTTTCGTTCACACGCCATGGGGGTCGAGATATAGGGATATCCAGAAATCATATGAAGCAGTTATCATCATGGTCCGACCATGGATTGGAAATTATAGAGGAGCCTAGATATGTTTAGCCACTAAGGCACAACAAAGAAAGAGATCTACAGTTGCAAGAAAAAGTATGTGAACCCTTTGGAATTTCCTGGATTTGTGCATAAATTGGTCATAAAATGTGTTCTGATCTTCATCTAAGTCACAACAATAGACAAACACAGTCTGCTGAAACTAATACCACACAAACAATTATATGTTTTCATGTTTTTATTGAACACACCATGTAAACATTTACAGTGCAGGGTGGACAAAGTATGTGAACCCCTAGGCTAATGACTTCTCCAAGAGCTCATTTGAGTCAGGAGTCAGCAAACCTGGAGTACAATCAATGAGACGAGATTGGAGGTGTTGGTTAAAGCTGCCCTGCCCTATAAAAAACACACACCAGTTTTGAGTTTGCAATTCTCAAGAAGCATTGTCTGATGTGAACCATGCCTTGCCGAAAAGAACTCTCAGAAGACCTACAATTAAGAATTGTTGACTTGCATAAAGCTGGAAAGGGTTACAAAAGTATCTCTAAAAGCCTTGATGTTCATCAGTCCATGGTAAGGCAAATTGTCTATAAATGGTGAAAGTTCAGCACTGTTGCTACTCTCCCTAGGAGTGGGCATCCTGTAAAGATGACTGCAAGAGCACAGTGTAGAATGCTCAATGAGGTGAAGAAGAGTCCTAGAGTGTCAGCTAAAGACTTACAGAAATCTCTGGTACATGCTAACATCTCTGTTGACAAATCTACGTAAAACACTGAACAAGAATGGAGTTCATGGGAGCATACCATGGAGAAAGCCACTGCTGTCCAAATAAACATTGCTGCACATTTGAAGTTCGCAAAAGAGCACCTGAATGTTCCACAGCACTACTGGCAAAATATTTTGTGGACCGATGAAACCAAAGTTGAGTTGTTTGGAAGGAACACACAACACTATGTGTGGAGAGAAAAAAAGGCACAGCACACCAACATCAAAACCTCATCCCAACTGTGAAGTATGGTGGAGGGGGCATCATGGTTTGGGGCTGCTTTGCTGCCTCAGGGCCTGGACAGATTGCTTTCAACAGAAAAATGAATTCCCAAGTTTATCCAAGACATTTTGCAGGAGAACTTAAGGCCATCTGTCCACCAATTGAAGCTTAACAGAAGAAGGGGGATGCAACAGGACAACGACCCAAAGCACAGAAGTAGATCAAAGTATGGTTTCAACAGAAGAAAATATGTCTTCTGGAGTGGCCCAGTCAGAGTTTTGACCTCAACCTGATTGAGATGCTATGGCATGACCTCAAGAGAGCGATTCACACCAGACAACCCAAGAATATTGCTGAACTGAAACAGTTTTGTAAAGAGGAATGGTCCAAAATTCCCCCTGACTGTTGTGCAGGTCTGATATGCAACTATAGGAAATGTTTGGTTGAGGTTATTGCTGCCAAAGGAGGGTCAACCAGTTAATAAATCCAAGGATTCACATACTTTGTCCACCCTGCACTGTGATTGTTTACATGGTGTGTTCAATAAAAACATGAGAACATATAATTGTTTGTGTGGTATTAGTTTCAGCAGACTGTGTTTGTCTATTGTTGCGACTTAGATGAAGATCAGAACACATTTTATGACCAATTTATGCACAAATCCAGGAAATTCCAAAGGGTTCACATACTATTTCTTGCAACTTGTGATGTGGTGTTGAAAAAAATGTATAATCCCTAGAGGTAGGGTTGATGGCTCTCCAAACATCAAAAAGAACAGACTCTTGGACATGTTTATTTAGAGAACGGCTTGAAGAGCTAGTTTGTGCTTGGGGAGGGGAGGAGGACCTATCCAAAGAATTGTCTAGGTCTGCATTGAAATCACCACCTAGAAGAAGGTAACCCTTTCTAAACTTAGTTGTGCGAAAAAGGAATTAAAAAAAGAAGCTTGACCAAAATTAGGTGCGTATATGTTAGCTATTGTACATTCCAAATACCCTAATTTACCAGTCAGAATAATATAACGCCCATTAAAGTCTTTATGAACAGATTCAAGGGTAAATGGAATTTTACTGTGGAGCATGATCGCCATTCCATTATGGTTATTTTGGCTAGAGGAGTAGAAGACGGTAGGATACCGTTTAGACTCTAAGGATGGGTGTTAAGAGACTTTGAAATGCATTTGTTGAATAAAAACAATCACTGACCGAAGGGTTTTTTAAGGACTGATACAGTGAAGAGCGGTATTTGGGGAGTATTTAAACCATTGACGTTCATGGATGTCAAAATCACAGATGTAAAGAAAAGAAAGAATAAAAATAAATAAATTAATTAGATAAAAAATAAGCAGAAAAAATAAAAATAAAAAAAAGTGGAGGAAAAGGGAGAGTTGAGATGAGAGGGAGAAAAAAAAAGAAGAAGATTGGAGCTCCCGACCTGTCAGGAACTATGAAAGAGAGAAGATACGCTGAAAAATATGGAGGTTAGGATGGGGAGAATCTGTGTGGAGAATCCTCACGTCCAGCGGAGAGTAGGCACACAGATGTCGGGACCAAAGCTGTCCAAATTGAGGTAGATCCGATTTTCACTCAGGCTACCTTAAGGTGGAATAGGGAGATTGTATAATAGAAAAACACCTACAGCAATACAGTAGGGAGAACAGGTAAGTGAGGATAAGAAAGTTACAACAGTGAGGGTTATGTCCCACCAGTGGTTTTATAATTTTTTTTTTATAACAGATACCCTATGCGGCAAAAATATCCAGCATCAAATATAGGAAGTAAAAACAAGAAATAACAGCATTGTAGCAATCAAAGAAGTCTAAATTAGAATTGAGCCAAGAACATCGAGTCCTCTGAGTGCCCCGGGGGAGCCAAGGTGAGTCATCTCCCAGTATGATGAGCCAGTGGCTCCTCACACCACAATAGAGGTGAAATATATAGTTAGACCGCCTCAGGCACCCAAGAGGAGATACAAAAAAAAACCCAAAACACACACAAAAAGGAGGTAACAGTATTCAGAATAAATATTGCTTTGGTCGAGTTGGTAATCAAAAATAACCAGAAGGCATCAGGCAGAGCAAGTACCCTGTAAGAAACTGCTCCATAACAGAAAACAAACAATAACAAATTGCTTTAGACTTTTTGGTATGTGTAAAGAGAAAAGGAGCTCTCCATCCACACACCCGGGGGGCGCCTGAGGAGGCAAGATAGATTAAGAGACAACTATGACATAACTAAAATTTACAAACACAGTAAGGCAAGAAATTTTAACTGATGCTTGCGAGATCCTGAAGATAGTCTCAGGAGTAGTACCCAACCAATTTTGGGCTATGAGAGTTACGGGTTGGAGGAAGTCGTGGAAGGAGGACCCGAGTCTTCCAAGTGAGCTAAGAAGTCCTTCCCTTCAGTTGGGTCTCTAATGACTACGTCTTTCCATTGAGATCGATGAGTAGTTTGAAAGGAAAGCCCCAGCGATTACGGATACCACATGTGCAGAGAGCGCTCATGAGGTCCCTGAGTTCTCTCTTTTTAACTATCGTGGATGGAGCCAAATCTTTGTAAAACTGCAATTTTGCATTTTCAAATAGCACATGTTGTTTCCCTCTGGTCGGCTGAAGGACCATTTCTTTGTCTTTGAAGCTAAGGAAGCGCATGATGACGTCTCTTGGGGGATCACTGTGAAGTGGTTTAGGTCGTAGAGCTATATGGGCCCTTTCTAGTTTAAGTTGCCTAGATCCGATGTCAGGGACGATATAGGAGAATAGTTTGTGAAAGTATGCCTCGAGATCTGTCAGGGGGATGGATTCTGGGATGTTATGTATCCGTAGATTATTTCTTCTTTCCTGATTTTCCAAATCTTCATTTTTGGTCCATAAGTCTGATAAATCTTGAATGAAGGGTGTCCTGTCGTGACTTCAATTTTGAAGTTCTAGATCAGATCTAATCGAAGAAACTGCTTTGTCTAACTTAGATTCCATGGATTCCTCAAAGTCCATTATGAGAGAACATAGGGCCAGGATGTCCTCCTTTGTTGATGGAGTAGGTGAGGTGGATACATCTGTATCCAAGTGGGAAAGACGAGTTGAGGGATGATCCGAAGGGGAGGAAAATGTATCATTTTTATGAAAATGTTGTGAAATGTTCCCTCCAGCTTTCTTTCTAGCAGTGGTAGTGGATCTACTCATCCTAGCCGGTAACTAGAGGACTAGGTGTGCAGAAAAACTATAAAAAGCTTATATCACATCATAGCGTAATCCACAAAGCAAAGACTGCCAATATGACGTAGATAAATGAGACTGAGGGACTAGAAAAATACCACTGGCAGACACAACCAAGCATTAGTTAGTGGGGCATGATGGCACCATGTCTCTTAGAAACCAAAGACCTTGGTGGAGTGTCCGTATAGCTGAAGAGTGGGCAGAAGAACAAATAGAGGTGCCCAAATATCCTGTTTGCTGCCGTCCATGCAGCCAGTCAAGCCACGCCACCCAGTCAACTATATTTTAATATGCTAAGCCCCAGTTTTCTCAGTGGTAACAAAATGTAGGTACTTCTAGAGGCTAAAAATGGGCTTGACACCACGATCAAGATGGTGAGAGCATGGAGTCTAAGCACAATTCTGTAACCAGGCTGCCTGCAGGGATCAGCCCAGTTCAGTGGTGGAAAGCGTGGAGCTATATCACAGCAGCGATCCTGACACAGGGAGGCACTAGCCAAAAGAAGTCTCGGTCCCTGCAGGCTCGATAGGGGCAGCAGATAAGAAGTGGTGGCCACAGCAAGTACCTGGGAGTCCGGAGGGCAGTCGGTCCCCACAGCCGTGAAACCAGGTGCCGGCTCAGCAGAAGCAGTAGCTGGGGAGTTGTGGCTGATGCAGGCACCCGGGAGTCCAGAGGTCAGGTGGTCTCAACAGCAGTGTAGCCGAGTGTCAACTCAGCAGAAGCAGCAGCTTGTGAGCGGAGGTCATCACAGGCACCTGGGAGTCCGGAGGGTAGATTGCGGTGCAGCAGGTAGGAGAAGCCACAGAAGAGGATCCGCTTCAGAGATGCTGCCACAGCTAGACTCCAGGGCACAGCCGACTGGTAGACAGCAGGGCAGGTTGGAGCCTCAGTAGGAGTCCTGGATGTGTGTCAGCAGTGCAGGTGAGCTCCCCCTGAGCAAGGGAGCATGAAGGCTTAAGATGGCGGTGGGCGCTCCTGGGGAACACCAGGGAGACCCGCACCTGAGGTGAGGCACGGACTGGAGCCAATCAGTCTGTTTTTAGATGTTTTATAACAATTAAAAAAAAAAAAAAAACAGATCCAAATCCAAAACCAGTGAGGTAGTTTGGCAAAACCAAGGCCCAACAATGAATTTGAACCAAAACCAGCAAATCTCTACATAAAAAGAAACCAAAAAAATACTCATACTTTTTACCTCTTTTGGGCATTGCATAATATTGTACTGACAGTAAATCTTCTTCCACTGTAATTGTGCCTTTCATACATCAAAAATGCATTTACTAATGTGCAATTTACTGATACTGATTTTTTTATTTATTTTGGCATGTTTTAAATCCACAAGATATACTACAATCACTGAACAATATATTTATGTTTTTTATATGGTAAAATGCGCACCCTAAAATGTATGCTTCATAAAAACTGATTTTAGACAAATCTGCCAGCAGTTTTATGTGACCTGTCAGCAGTTTTGGAATTTTATAAACTCCAAAGCACTATATAATAAATCCTGCAACTAGGACATGCAAAAATAAAGGTGGAAATGGACACAGCACTCACATAAATAATTATATAAGTAATAATGTGTAAAAATGAAATGAAAAATAATTTCTAATGAGTCAGTATTACACATCACACATAACATCAAACATCATAAAAAAATATTTATGTCCAGTTGAAAGCAGGTTCAAATTGTAAGTTAAATAGCAACACTCAAGCCAGTTGTTGTCATTGCATAAGTGGTATATGGAAGATTTTCATATATACAGATTTTCATATTTACAGATATGTTTTTACACATAAAGATGGCAACAGTGGTGTGACACATACTGTAAAAGCATCATTGTAAGTACAAACATTTCTTCTCAGCACAGGGACTTCACAAGATATTGGTAAGAATGTTGTTTTATTTGAAAAATACCTTGGGGCGATTTGTCAAAAGTCGAGTTTTAATGTCTATTTTTGTAATTTACATTTCTAGTAAACATTGTTTACATTAATCACAGTGTCTGTTATGGCATTCCACGATAGGTATGGTAAAAACTGGCAGAAAATAATGCTGGGCAACCATGAGGGAGGCTGTCATAAATGGTCTAAGAGAGCGATATAGTTAAACATGCACTGCACACAATTTTGTTTTTCTCGTGTCAAATAGTCAATGTTTAGAATCTTCTCCAGAGGGTCCAGGGCAAGGCCACCCAAGGAAAATGACAACCAAAGTAAACAGAATGATTAGAAATAAGATGATAGTTGATCTCCACAAGTCTACGTGGTATATAGACCAAGATTTATGGGAAAACTATAAAGTAAATGAACACATTTTGGCTGTAAAGTGTTGACTGAAGCATCAATCACAGCTTACTAGGTCGCTGTTGGATCTAAAAGTATAGGAGATCAAGGGTTGCTTTGGAGCACTTCAACTGGACTCCCAATGGTTGGTCCAAGGTGGAGTAAAAAGAGCAAATTTAATCTGGTGTCCTCTTATGGAATAAAGTATATGCTTTGCCCCCCAAAAAATCAAAGATATGTTGAAAGCTACCAGATACTCACTGCGAAATCTGGTGGGGGACACATCATCATTTTGGGGGTGTTTCTAAGGCCTCAGTCCTTTACACCATGTTGAGGGTATCAGGGATTGGTTTGTTTAAGAACAAATGTTAGATAACAAAATGTTACCATTTGTGAAAAGGAACATACCTTGAAAATGGATCTTCCAACAAGACAATAATTCCAGACACCAATCCCCAAACAGAATTTCAATGTCCTGTACTGGAGTGGCCAAGTTAAAGTCCCGTCCTAAATCACACTGAGCTAGACAGGCATATACCCAAGTGTACTCAAACCGGGAAACTTTTTTCTTTGCTTTCACAAATATTCCTCAGGAATGTTTACTCAATCTTGCTGAATCTATATCTTGACAATGCCAGACCATAGTAATAGCAGGATCTGGATTAAATGGGTGAAAAGTCAATAGGTTGAGTCCATATGGTTGACATGCATTAAGTACTAAAGGTTGACATGGTCAAAAGGTCAAAATGCAAAGGGTCAACAGGAAGAAATGGTTGACAGGTTCAAATGATTGACATGACAATGGTTGACACATATGGTTGACACAAGTTTTTGGGGATTTGGTTCATTTTTTAAAACTTTTTCATCATTTACCATCCACATGGACTACGATTGGGAATAGTAACCTATTCACTTGCCATTCGAGGGGATGCGGTACACTAATTGGGGTCACGTGGTTTAACATAGAAAATCACACCCAAAGAAACAAAAAATTGTGTTGACCTATTTTGTGTTGACTATTTCCATGTCAACCATTTACCTGTTGCATGTCGACCATATGGAGTCGACCTAATTCTAGTTGATGAAATGATTCACACCCCGTAATTGCAAACAGTTTGGTAACAAACCCCTATGTTGTCTTTAAATATACCATTTTGTTTTGTTATTTTGTTGCAGGTTGTAAATTTAAGTAAATGTTTTATACTGTCAATACACTTATGAGCCGCAATATGTTGTATTTTCTATATTCTCATACACACAGAGTCTGCAGAATCCAGTTTTGTTAGCAAATTTTGTTTTTTTTGTACTAAGTTTATAAACTAATAAGCAGCATATGTTGACATTGTGGAACAATATTGAAATGTATAGAAAACTATTTGTCAAAAGACTTTTGAGCACTACTGTAACTGCAGATCAAATATGATATGAATCCAATTACTGGTGGTAAAGGATCTGCATAATATGCAAATATTTGGCAGGAAAACACATTTTTAGGGCAAAAGATCACCCACATGAAGATCTCACCTCTGCTCTGCCATACAGGAACATGGAAACAATAGATTACAGTTCCCAGTCTGTGATAAGCACAGGAGGTCTCCCAATACAGTAAAGTCTAGCTGGAAGAGCAAACAAATCCATGGAATGTATGACTGAGTACAAATTTGTAGTTAGTTAAAAGCCCCCGATACATCTTTGATAAAAATCTAAGAGACGAAACACACTTACCGGGCTTGGAATTGCAGGTACACAGCTTTGCCCTAATTAGAGCTTGCTTTGTTGGAATTGAGGTAAAGCATGATGAGAAAACAATGGGGCAGATGTATCAACCTGAAGAAGGCATAAGGAGGTGAAAAACCAGTGATAAGTGCAAGGTGATAAATGCACCAGCCAATCAGCTCCAATATGTAAATGAACAGTTAGGAGCCGATTGGCTGGTGCATTAATCACATTGCACTTATTACTGGTTTATCACTTCCTTATGCCGTTTCCAGGCTTAATACATCTGCCCCAATGATGTGTGTTTTTTCCCCTGAAAAAGGTAAAATGGAGCCACTGTTAGATGCTACATTTCCGAGGTTTTTGAAGGACAAACAATGCTAAATTTTGGTAGGAAGCATTTTGTTCATGTGATTTGTGGACCAACATCAACATAAAGCTGTATGACAGTTACTCACTTATTTTATTCTTAAATGGTTATGAAGATGACAACAAAAATGATCATATAGAAATAATAGGGCTTATGTAATAGGGACTGAGTTTTCGGATGTGCTGAAAGCCAGCCAATATCGGACTGTTTTTTTTTTAAAAGTGGCAATCATTTACAAGGCAAAACCAGGTTGGTATTGCCTTGTAAATGATTGCCACTTTATTAAAAAATGTCTGAGATCGTCTGGCATCCCTCACCTCTGGCAAACTCGGACCCTATTACTTATGCCCCGATATCTAGGATGTGTTGTGCTGTACATTTTTTCTTTATGCTATTTCCTTTACATTAGCACCTTCCCTACCAGCAGCTACTATACAATTGTTATTACACTGTCTTATGTATGACGTGTTCCAAACAGCACTGAGATTGTAAACTCATTTGGGCAGGGTCATCTTTAACTTCTGATTGATGTGACTGTATGTCATTAGTTTGAGTCATGATCCTCTAAATAAACAGTGCTGCTGAGTTTAACGGCAATTTATAAATTAAGGATGATAATAGTATTTAAGCTACAAAATACATAAACACCTGTTATAAATAGTTATGCTCCTAGTACTGCACATATGTAACAAGCCTTTTTTCCAGCTATTGGGCTCTCATTCCTGTATTTGGTCTCAGCACCAAACCTCATGTAAGATATTGCAGTTTTACAACTGCCTCACCAATCATTGATCTCTGACCTGGACCTTTCTGTTTGTACATTTTACATACTCTTTTGTGCAAACATATGACATAAATGGGGTCATTCCGACCTGATCACACGCTGGCGTTTTTCGCAGCGATCAGGTCACTACTGCGCATGCACCGCAATGCGCAGGCGCATTGTATGGGTAAAGAGCGTATCGTTGCTGGGCGATGGATTTAACGAAGAATCCATTCGCACAGCCGATCTCAAGATTGACAGGAAGAAGGCATTTGCGGGTGTCAACTGACCATTTTCTGGGAGTGGTTGGAAAAACGCAGGCGTGTCCAAGCGTTTGCAGGGTGGGTGTCTGACGTCAATTCCGGGACCGGACAGGCTGAAGTGATCACAGCGGCTGAGTAAGTTCAGACCTACTCAGAAACTGCACAAACTATTTTTGTACCGCTCGGCTGCACAGGCGTTCGCACACTTGCAAAGCTAAAATACACTCCTCTGTGGGCGGCGACTATGCGTTTGCACTGCTGCAAAAAGTAGTTACCGAGTGATCAACTCGGAATGACCCCCAAAGTCACAAGTGAAAATAACTGAATATCTTATATTTTCTAATCTTTTTTCTTAAATATTCTTTAAACAACGTTTAGTCACAAAGCAAGTAAGTGCACATTTTGACTTAATAGAAGTGAATCTGTTATCACAGTGAGCCCAAAACTGGTGACAGATGAATGTTAAGGGGATTCATTTCTTACTGAATAGGTTTATTACCACTGTTAAAATGCAATAAAAGTGTATTCTTCTTTTAATTTGTCTTAGGGATCCACAATATAGTCATGCATTCATTCATGTTGCAATCATAAAAAGACATTTTATATGGTACTAATTAAATGTTTAATGTAGCAGACTAGTGAAAGCAGATCAACAATAGCACATCTGCAACAATATTGGCAATAAAGAGCTTGTACAGATGTTGATCTATCTCCAAAACCGTATGCTAAATGTTTCTTTTTGTGAACACATTTGCCAGATTCAGGCATCCTTTTGTTTTCAGAGAAACCCAGGTTTCTAGTGTCAACAGACATAAGGTGAGCAGAGCAGTCTTTAGTCGCAGACTATCTATAGGCTTAAAGCTGACCACACATGCTGGTGTATCACCAACAATGCTAGACTACTAGCCAGATATTGTAGAGCCATGTACAGACTTAAAGTTGTTACAGTTCTCAGTACTGATCCAATTGTAAATGTGTTGCATATACTTAAGGGTAGACGACAATTCTCAATGTGTGTGTGGTTATCTTTCAACATCATTATCCAGCCCACATGTGGTTAAGTCCACTGGATACCTATAATGCAAGACCAGTAGGATTAAAATATGCAATATACTACTGTCCATTGGCTAAATATAACTTGATTAAAATCGTTTGAGAAAAACACAGCATTACATTATTATTATTATTATTATTATTATGTTGTAGTAGTAGTAGTAGTAGTAGTAGTAGTAGTAGTAGTAGTAGTAGTAGTAATAATAATAATAATAATAATAATAATAATAATAATAATAATAATAATAGTAGTAGTACCGTAGTAGTTGTTGTAATAACAGTATTACAATGTAAATGTTTGAGACAACTGTATTATTTGATATAACTTATTTATATTTAGAATTTATTTATTAGCACTTTCTCATATAGCAAAGCATATTCCGTTGTGCTTTACAATTGGAAACAACAATGATAAAACACAACTTGTTAATAACAAACAGTCATAGAGGTAGGAAGGCTCTGCTCCCAAGCTTACAATCTATTGGGAAATAAACATTTATAGACAAGGATAGGTGTTATCTATTGCATAATTGTTCAGCAGATTGCAAAGGTTCTTGGTGGGCTGTATGATAATATCACACAGTGATGATGGCCTGGGGTCAGGAGAAAGGGAAAGTAACAAAAGAGAAAATATGTGAGAATATGTGTGGACTGTACAGAGGGAAAGTAACTAGATAGGAAACATTATGAAGGTGGAGTGAATAGTTCTGGAATGTGATAAGCTAGCCTGAAGAGGTGAGTTTTCAGGGAACACTTTAAGGTTTGGGGACTAGGGGAGAGTCTTATTGTGCATGCCCTAAAAAAGTCCTGCAATCATAAATGGGAGCAAATAATGAATGTGGATGAGAGATGTAGATCTTGTGAAGAGCGTAGTGGTTGGGAAATATTTTGAAATATATATCTTCATTTGGTGAAAACACTTTTTACGAAGACCAACCTTTGTGTAGACTGAAGGAACAATTGCTGGTAACCTCACTGGATTATTTGTTTATTGGATAAGCACAAGTCTCCCATAAGGTTTGTTAGACACCCATGCCTATGGTGGTACCCATCAGTATAGTTTACATTTAACTGAGCCCTCTCTTCTACAGTAAATATCTATTTACAGATGCTATTATCTTTAGAATGAAAAATAATTATGTGTTAATATTGGCATGTAGTTGGCAAGATACATTTTTCTCTTTAATATAATCTCTTTGGTTTCAGTCGTCCAAAGCCTAGAGTAGTATTCTTGCTGAAGAAAGAAACAAACATGTAGAAGACAGAATGGGAGAAGTTTTAGTCATGGAGTATCTTTTAACTGTCAATTCAAAGGCGGTACAAATCAAGCTTTATCTTTCTCAAAGGTTTGATCTTAGTGGTGTATTGAGGAGAATCAACAATCCCTTTATGAATGCAAAAGGACCCTAGAGCTATCAACTCTTCAAAGACCCTTTTCTCACTAGCCACCACTTCCTTGCACTGAACAGCACCGAGTGATGTCTTATGGGGTGTCATTTAGTTAGGGAGCCTGTTCAAGTTGGCTAGTACTAAGCCTGTGGTTTAATGGGTATGAGGTTCTATGGTCCCATGCATCTTACACAGCGACCATGAATAAGTGGCATGTTAGCCATTACTGCCTCAGCATGACTAAAATCCATCAGCAACATAAGGGCTGGCAAATATATTTTTAAGGATATCATGATGTGAATCAGGCAGGGTTTCTGAGTCATCTCCCGGCTTCATGTTTTTTTCTGTCTAGTCTGCACTGGTAGAAAATGGTGGCTATTAAGGTGTTCAGTAGTAGGACTTGTTTTAACTAGTAAAGATGGTCAAACTATTTTTGGTAGGCCCTACACTACTAAATACAGTAAGATCAACACTTAGCATTTCAAGAGCTGGCAACAGTGATTGTAGGCTGTTGTAAAATCATGCTATTAAACACAAGTTGGACTGTGCAATGGCAGCTGTATGATGAGCATGAAGTTCCGTGGACCCTGAATCCGCTACATTTCTTAAGAGTCCCTGTGCTTTTCAGTATCTGGTCACAATGAATAGGTCCACAGTACTAATGGAATCAGTTGACCACTGACTGCTAAAGACAGAATGGAGTGATCAAATGTTGCGAGTTAACCCAAAAGCACGGTAGACAGCAGAGTTTGGCTAGCATGTGGTCAAATAAGTAATGGACAGAAAATCTTCTGGAACTTTTGTCCATGCAATCTCAACAGGTGACATCCCTACCATTTGTTTATTTCAGGAAAAGGACCTGCATTTTTTTAGTGCTGTGGGATAGAAGTATGAAGACGGGTCTAACCTCTATATTTCTTGCACCGTCTTTTAAAGACATGAAGCATTGCTCTGATCAGCCAGGAGTCTGGGTTTCCCATGCTCCAAGCAATTATTTGTTTGATGTCCCCTTCTACTACTATGCTCACACAAAATAGCCCTGGGGTTGGTTGTTATGATTAATAGTCACCCAATATTAAACAGGTGCACTGTGAAGGTTGTGTAATGGCTGTCATAGAACCAAATGTACAATCTTTAGTATAAAAGGGAAACCTGTTTTTATTTTCTGCCACACCTTGTATTTACTAGTAGCATCTCCTGAACACTGTATACTTAAATTGTGCAAAAATGGTGGCTGGATTCTCCATGATTATTAATCATTTCAATTGTGGTTTAAATGTGAAACATTGGAAATTATGATGTTTAAGTTCACTTATATTTTTTCAAGAAGACACAGAAATCAATATAATAAAAGAGCGTTATGAGCACAGATATGGTTTTCTCCAAATTGGGTAACCCGGGATTATGTAAATACATAATTAAATCACATGATAAATGACAGCTGATGACATCATATAGAACAGTTAAAATATTAATACATTACAGATTAGGGATACAACATGACGTACACACAGAGAGGCGCACACACAGGCATTTCTGAGTGCCGAGAACACCCCTCCCCCAATGAAAAAAAGTTTTTTTTTCTTATCACAGTCCACAAACATAAACTCACCCACGCCTAGCATTAGCCCCCACCCCTGCAGTATTAGGTCACAATTCCTAGGCCTGTGGGGAGGATGACAGAGCCAAGAGTCAGCCAAACCAGAGGTTTAGTCACTATATATGGTTAACAAATCAGGCAAAGCTGCTGTACTCTTCAGCCAGCTATGTACCAAATGTGTGAGTCAAGAGCACTTCACATATCGACTTGATTTTGTTTTTACAATGGTTCTCCCAATGCTTCTCAAGGAGAATGACTATGTCCAGTAATGCCTCTGCGTTGGGTACAAATGGTCGACACTTAACATAATGTTGACATGGTCAAACTACTTCTCCTGCATTGCATAACCCTAACCTTTTCTCAAAGTCTAACCCTAACCCTCCTGACGGCGCCTAACCCTAATCCTCAGACTGTCAACATTTCATATAATGACATTTCAGATGTCCCGACACATTATAAATAGATACTCCTTGCACCTTACCATAGTATAACCTGTACAGTCACTTATTCTATTTATCTTCAGGGCAACACAATAAATATATATGTAGTTTATATTAATAAATATATATGTTGCTGAAATTGTAGCACATGACATCCTGCACATTTTCCATAGCTAAAGGGATTTAGCATTTATTACAAGCCCTTCATCCCTCATTATCTGTGGCCACAAGACTGGAAGCAGGCCAATGTCTTTGGGTAGGAACCTGTTTATATAAATCTTAATAAAGTAAATAAAATAATCCCTAAACTGACACCACGAGGTTAAATGGTAATGTTAGCACATTCTGAAGTGACCAAACAATTGTTCTAATTACACATAATTGGGATCATTCAGACGTGGATGGAGGGAAGCCATAGGGTCCAATGGTTTCCTAAAGCACATGCATCAGTGCAGCATGATAGTTACTGCACTGAGACGCAGAGTCAAATTGCATGGAGATCAATGCAATTTCCATGGAAATCTATGCGTGGTATCTGGTGGAATGGCTACCAGCTGCGGCAATGTCGTGGGTTTGTTGGTGTCAGTGACTGAATCTTAAGACACAGTTGCACTCACACTGAGCCCATTGTCAGTTGGACATTCTACACAATATGCAATGGTCCATGGTGTGCTGATAGTGCGTCTTTGTATGCACATCAGGAAAATCAAATCACAGCCAGTGGGTGTCACAATAGGATGCCCTTCTGCATTATCATAAAGACGCAGTAGCGGCTGTGCACCTGCATCCACCTCTAAGTCACTTCCAATATCTGCTATTGATAAACAATCTGGAGAAATATTTAGTAGTGGATTATCATTTTAAAAATTTGGGCAGCAATGTTGGTGTAGGGGTTAGCATTAACGCCTCACTGCACAGGTCTTGGCTTGTTCCCAACAATGGTCCTATCTGTGTGAAGCTCGGGACTATAGATTGTAAGCTCTGCTAGGGCAATGTGAAAGACCAAATATTTTCTGTAAAGCCCATCAGAATATGTGAGCACTATAAATAAATGAATAAATAATAAAACATATCTTTAAACCTGTCAGTGAATATACTATATCAGAGGTTCCAAAACTCTGCAAATACAGTCCAGGTTTTAAGGATATCCATGCTTGAGCACAGGTGACTCAATTAGTACCTCAGTAAATGTTATTTAAAGATCTGGGTATGGATAGCCTTAGAACCTGGACTGTAATGTGGAGTTTGGGAAACTCGGGGGGTAATTCAGACTGCATTGCTGAATTACTTTGTGGAGTGCGCATACGCAGCGGCCGCACTGTGTACCCCCGGGAGACCAGTGAGATGCTATCTGCATCTCTGGGCTGCGATCACCTCTGCCTGATTGACAGGCAGAGGTGGTCGGGGCGGGAGGAGGCATTAGAATGCCGTTGGCGGGGTGCGGTTCGCACAAATCTACGATCAGCTCTGAATTAGGCCCTCTGTACTACATATGGTGAAGTACCTGAAAAAAATCATTGTTACATTTCTTTACACCAATTTAACAATGATTTAGTCAATCAATTGCTATATCCCAATCAATTTTACTATTGGTTAGAATAAGTTATAGACTGTGTGTTCTATATACTCTCTAAACACAAATAACTGGGAAGAAGAATTGAAATAAGGCTTTTAAAGTGTATTTGTTTCTACCAAGTGTAAACAATTACTATCTTGCAGAAATATTTCACAGTTGCTCTTTTTTGTAAAAATAATTATTGCCTTTTCTCTGACGTCCTAGTGGATGCTGGGTACTCCGTAAGGACCATGGGGTATAGACGGGCTCCGCAGGAGACTGGGCACTCTTAAAAGAAAGATTAGGTACTATATCTGGTGTGCACTGGCTCCTCCCTCTATGCCCCTCCTCCAGACCTCAGTTAGTATCTGTGCCCGGCCAGAGCTGGATGCACCCTAGGGGCTCTCCTGAGCTTCCTAGAAAATAAAGTATTTGTTAGGTTTTTTATTTTCAGTGAGATCTGCTGGCAACAGACTCACTGCTACGTGGGACTGAGGGGAAAGAAGCGAACCTACCTGCTTGCAGCTAGCTTGGGCTTCTAAGGCTACTGGACACCATTAGCTCCAGAGGGATCGAACACAGGCCCAGTCCTCGGTCGTCCGGTCCCGGAGCCGCGCCGCCGTCCCCCTTGCAGAGCCAGAAGAACGAAGAGAAGTTGAAAATCGGCGGCTGAAGACTCTGGTCTTCATTAAGGTAGCGCACAGCACTGCAGCTGTGCGCCATTGCTCCCTTAGCACACCACACACTCCGGTCACTGATGGGTGCAGGGCGCTGGGGGGGGCGCCCTGGGCAGCAATTAGATTACCTTACTTGGCGAATAGCACATAATACAGTCTGATAAACTGTATATGTGCATTAACCCCCGCCATTAAAGTACATAAAAGGACAGAAGCCCGCAGCTGAGGGGGCCGGGCCTTCTTCCTCAGCACACCGGCGCCATTTTCTCTTCACAGCTCAGCTGGAAGGAAGCTCCCCAGGCTCTCCCCTGCAGTATCCTGGTACACAAAGGGTAAAAAAAGAGAGGGGGGGGGCACATAAATTTAGGCGAAAAACTGTGTATATAAGCTGCTATAGGGGAAAAATCACTCAGTATAGTGTACATCCCTGTATTATATAGCGCTGTGGTGTGTGCTGGCATACTCTCTCTCTGTCTCTCCAAAGGGCCTGGTGAGGGAACGGTCTTCAAATAGAGCATCCCCTGTGTGTGTGGTGTGTCGGTACGCGTGTGTCGACATGTCTGAGGTAAAAGGCTCCTCTAAGGAGGTGATAGAGCGGATAAGTGTGTGGGAGGGTGTCTCCGTCAACAACGCCGACACCTGTTTGGATATGTGTAAGTGCTGAGGTAAAATTATTGCACAAAAGGTTAGGGAACAGAAAGGAAATCTACCCTGGTCTGTCACTATGTCACAGAGTCCTTCAGAGTCTCTCTATGCTCACTATCCAAAATAACAAAGTATCGACACGGAGTTTAACTCCACTGTCGACTACGATAATGCAAAGTTACAGCCAAGAGGGCTAAAAGATATTCAGTATATGATTATTGGAATAAAAGATGATTTGCATATCACTGATGACTCATCTGTCCCTGACACGAGAGTACACATGTTAAGGGGAAGAATGCTGAGGTAAATTTCCCTCCTCTCATGAGGAAAAAGAGCGGGAATCTCCAGACAAGAGACGGCAGCTTCCCACAAGAGAATTCTCAGGCTGTATCCTTTCCCCACTAGGGCCAGGATGTGTTGAGAATCTTCCCTTTGGGTGTCCTGTTTGCACTAGCTATTCTCAGGGATCCTGCAGATAGTGTGCACATTCTAGTATACTACCCAGACCGGCGATTGTGTCGGCATGGGTTTATAGCGCTGTGGCAGCGTGGACAGGTACCTTATCAGCAGAGATTGAGACCCTAGTATGCATATAAATATTTTAAGATGCTGTCTTAAGTGATAGATATATAATTATAAAGCATGCCCAAAGGGACATGAGTATACTGGGTCCTAGAGACAAAAGCTATGTCGATTTCTGCTTGACGTGTCCTGTAGAATATACATTGGACAGATGATGCCGACTTAAGAGGCATATGGAAGGCTGAGGATTGTGTGGAGAAAGGTTCTCGGGCCTGGTCTCCACAGCTATAGCTGGTAATTCTGATATTTTGCCTTATATTCCTGCACAGCCTAGGAAAGCACGACATTATTAAATGCAGCTTTTCGAATAAAGAAACAAGAAAGTCTGAGGTGCGTCCTTTCTTGTCAGATCCGGGGGCAGAGGAAAGAAGCTGTACAACACAGCTAGTCCCCAGGAACAGAAGTCCTCCCCGGCCTCTACAAAAATCCACCGCATGTCGCTGGGGCTCCACAGGCGGAGCTAGGCCCGGTGGGGACACGCCTTCGTAAGTTCAGCCACAAGTGGGTTCACTCCCTGTTAGATCCCTGGGCAATAGAAATTGTATCACAGGGATACAGGCTGGACTGTGAGAAGATGCCCCCTCACCGAGGACCCGGCGGGCTTCCCCCCAAGAAAGGGAGCCAGTGTTAACTGCAATTCATAAATTGTATCTTCAACAGGTGGTGGTCAAGGGTCCCCTCCTTCAACAAGAGGGTGTTATTATTCGACCATGTTATAATCCCGAAGCCAGACGGTTCGGTTAGACCCATATTGAATTAAAGAACATATACCTGAAAAGGTTCAGGTTCAAGATGGAATCGCTAAGAGCGGTCATTGCAAGCCTGAAATGAATCGGGACATAAGGGATGCATACCTTCGTGTCCCCATTTATCCACCTCATCAGGCGTACCTCAGAATTGCGGTACGGGATTGTCATTACCAATTTCACCAAGGTAATGGCGGATATGATGGTGCTCCTGAGGAAGCAAGGTGTCACTATTATCACATACTTGGATGATCTCCTCATAAAAGCGAGATCAAGAGAGCAGTTGCTGGACAGCGTATCACCTTCTCTGGAAGTGAAACGGCAACACGACTGGATTCTATATATTCCGAAGTCGCAGTTGGTTCCTACAGCTCATCTGCCTCGCCTAGGCGTGATCCTAGACACAGACCAGAAGAGGGTTTATCTCCCGATAGAGAGAGCTCAGGACACTGGTCAGGAATCTATTGAAAACCAAAACAGGTGTCAGTGCATCACTGCACTCGAGTCCTGGGAAGGATGATGGCATCATACGAGGCCATCCTCTTCGCATGGTTCCATGCAAGGACAATGGAACTTACTGGACAAGTAGTCCGGATCACATCTTCAGATGCATCGGTTAATCACCCTATCCCCCAGGGCCAGGGTGTCTCTCCTGTGGTGGCTGCGGAGTGCTCACCTTCTCGAGGGCCGCAGATTCGGCATTCAGGACTGGGTCCTGGTGACCACGGATGCAAGCCTCTGAGGGTGGGGGGCAGTTACACAGGGAAGAAAATTCCAAGGATAGATGTGAAGCCAACAGACTTGCCTTCACATCAATATCCTGGAACTAAGGGCCATATACAACGCCCTAAGTCAAGCGGAGTTCCTGCTTCGCAACCAACCGGTTCTGATCCAGTCAGACCGCAGGGGCTCATGTAAACCGCCAGGGCGGCACAAGGAGCAGGGTGGCGAGGGTAGAAGCCACCAGAATTCTTCACTGGACGGAGAATCAAGTAAGCGCACTGTCAGCAGTGTTCATTCCGGGAGTGAACACGACCTCCACCCGGGAAACTGGTGATTTCATCAGGAAGTCTTCACGCAGTTTTGCAAATTGATGGAAACTGCCTCAGGTGGACTACATGGCGTCCCACCTCAATAAAAAGATAAAAAAGGTTTTACGCTGGGTCAAGGGACTCTCAGGCGATAGCTATGGTCGCACTAGTAACACCGTGGGTGTTCCAGTCGGTCTATATATTCCCTCCTCTTCCTCTCAGACCCAAGGGCTGAGAATTGTAATAAACGGAGGAGTGTGAACAATATTCTTTGCTCCGGATTGGCCAAGAAGGACTCGGTACCCGGAACTGCAAGAAATGCTCTCAGAGGACCCATGGCCTCTGCCTCTCAGTCAGGACATGTTGCAACAGGGACCCTGTCTGATCCAAGACTTACCGCGGCTGCGTTGGACGGCATGGCGGTTGAACGCCGGATCCTAGCGGAAAAGGGCATTCCGGATGCAGTTATTCCTACGCTGATAAAGGCTAGGAAAGACGTGACAGCAAGACTTTTTCACTGTATATGGCGAAAATAGGTTGCTTGGTGTGTGGCCGGAAAGGCCCTACAGAGGAATTCCAGGGGGGTCGATTCCTGCACTTCCTACAGTCAGGAGTGACTATGGGCCTAAAATTAGGATCCATAAAGGCCAAGATTTCGGCCCTATCCCTTTTTCTCTCAAAAAGAACTGGCTTCACTGCCTGAAGTTCGGACGTTGTTACAGGGGTGCTGCATATTCAGCCCCTTTTGTGCCTCCAGTGGCACCTTGGGATCTTAACGTGTGTTGGATTCCTAAAATCCCACTGGTTTGAGTCACTTAAGACCGTGGAGCTAAAATATCTCACGTGGAAAGTGGTCATGCTTTTGGCCTTAGCTTGGACTAGGCGTGTGTCAGAATTGGCGGCTTTGTCATGTAAAAGCCCATATCTGATCTTCCATATGGAAAGGGCAGAATGGAGGACTCGTCCCCAATTTCTCCCTAAGGTGGTATCATCGTTTCATTTGAACCAACCTATTGTGGTGCCTGCGGCTACTAGGGACTTGGAGGATTCCAAGTTGCTGGACGTAGTCCGGGCCCTGAAACTTTATGTTTCCAGGACGGCTAGAGTCAGAAAAACTGACTCGCTATTTATCCTGCATGCACCCAACAAGCTGGGTGCTCCTGCTTCAAAGCAGACTATTGCTCGCTGGATCTGTAGCACCATTCAGCTTGCACATTCTGCGGCTGGACTGCCGCATCCTAAATCAGTAAAAGCCCATTCCACGAGGAAGGTGGGCTCTTCTTGGGCGGCTGCCCGAGGGGTCTCGGCTTTACAACTTTGCAGAGCTGCTACTTGGTCGGGTTCAAACACTTTTGCAAAATTCTACAAGTTTGATACCCTGGCTGAGGAGGACCTTGAGTTTGCTCATTCGGTGCTGCAGAGTCATCCGCACTCTCCCGCCCGTTTGGGAGCTTTGGTATAATCCCCATGGTCCTTACAAAGTACCCAGCATCCACTAGGACGTCAGAGAAAATAAGAATTTACTCACCGGTAATTCTATTTCTCGTAGTCCGTAGTGGATGCTGGGAGCCCGTCCCAAGTGCGGACTCTCTGCAATACATGTATATAGTTATTGCTTAACTAAAGGGTTATTGTATGAGCCATCTGTTGAGAGAGGCTCAGTTATTGTTCATACTGTTAACTGGGTATAGTTATCACGAGTTGTACGGTGTGATTGGTGTGGCTAGTATGAGTCTTACCCTGGATTCCAAATCCTTTCCTAGTAATGTCAGCTCTTCCGGGCACAGTTTCCCTAACTGAGGTCTGGAGGAGGGGCATAGAGGGAGGAGCCAGTGCACACCAGATATAGTACCTAATCTTTCTTTTAAGAGTGCCCAGTCTCCTGCGGAGCCCGTCTATACCCCATGGTCCTTACGGAGTACCCAGCATCCACTACGGACTACGAGAAATAGAATTACCGGTGAGTAAATTCTTATTATTTATGTCCAATAGTATAAAAACAGATGTCTAAAGCCATATGGAATATTGGGCCTAATTCAAGGTTGATTGCAAAACAACATTTTCCTTTAATGGTCAAAACCATGTGCACTGCAGGTAGGGGCAGATATAACATGTGCAGAGAGAGTTAGATTTGGGTGTGGTGTGTTCAAACTGAAATCTTAATTGCAGTGTAAAAATAAAGCAGCCAGTATTTACCCTGCACAGAAACAATATAACCCACCCACATCTAACTCTCTCTGCACATGTTATATCTGCCCCACTTGCAGTGCATATGGTTTTGTTTGCCCAATAGAGAAAATGTTGTTTTGCAATTAACCTTGAATTAGGCCCATTGTCAGATAACTATTTTAGAATAATGATATTTAACAATATAATACTGGGTTTAAAAAATGTGCACCTCCGTCAAACAATTTTACAATATATTAAAATTTCTCATTCAGAGGAGACAGGGACCCGATTGATTGATTGATTGATTGTTGGCAGTAAGTAAAGGTCAGAGAATCTGCCACTGTTTGGTTAAAGTAACAATTCATTATAATGGGTGAATAGTTTTACTGTCAGCGAATTGATCCACACATCTTTTATTACTGGTTGTAACAACACAATTGTTTAAAAGACAGTTTAAGGGCAGAAAAGTTGTCATCAATAATGTAAATTTGATCAATTTCTTTTTTCTACATGATATTCAATAACAAAGTGGAAGACAATTCAGTCCTAAATTCCATGTTATTTTCCGTTTGACCTTTGCAAAGTGATTCTCACACACATTTAAAATAAATGGACCACAAGTTCTTGCAGATCACTCTCGGTAGACAAGTGCAATATACACATTTGAAAATAATGTACAGAGAACATAAAGAACAGGTGCAATGATAAAAGTCATTTAGACAAAATGATTACTCGCCCATACTGAAGTATACTGTACCAAGCAATGATTCATGCTGCATCCTGCCCATTCCTCCACTATGTTCTGCATAGATGTGAAATGAATCATTTACAGAGAACTGTCATGGGAACACTGATGCTTCAAGTAAATACAAGTTTGTAGAAATAATTCAAGGAATTGAAGTTTATGTATTTCTATGTATATCCTTGTATGTAATTTATGACTTATCTGATATTATAGACATGACCCCCACATAGTCCTTTACAGGTAGTTTCTGTGCACCCAGTGGCTGCACACTATTAGGATAATGATCCTTTTGATTTTTGTTGATAACAAACATTTAAATGAAAAGTACATTTAATTTGCCTATTTAACATGTTTATGTGTCCACAAAGCAAGAAGACTCCAGTAACAATGGAATTGTCTTTTGGGACTATGATGGTATTAGTATGGATCAAATGGCAAATATAAAGAGTTTAGATGTCTAATGTAAACATCATTATCATTTGAAAATCAATTAGCTCCTTACACTAACCTTGGAGTCATCATTTGTAAGCTGCTAATGTGAGCATTGGTTATTTGCTTTAATTAAGTGGAGACAGGGTGGATTTTGTCTCTTGGTAAAGAGTTGCAGGAATGAGAAAACGAAGCTTACAACAAAACAGGTGTCTGGCTCAGGCCTAGGCGAGGCCGGTTCTCATTGTCTTTTAAGCTTAAATGGACATTTGCTGTTTTAGGAATTGCTGAAGGTTCTGGAAATAATGCACAAATGAGCCTGTGCTCTCTAGGAATAAGTTATCTGTTGCATTACTTGTGTACACAGTATATACAGTATGCACATGCGATACTATAGTCTGACTCTTTTTGTGTAAATCTATGATATGAATAATAAATCATATGAACTATCCATATAGGCAATGCGTAACTAACACTGTATCTATATAATACCTATCAACATGTTACAGCTTCAATTTGAGATCCTTCACATGCTGAAAATGCGTGTGCCAGAAAGTGGTTGTGGCCTCACAGAAAGGGTGTGTGGTCTCACTCCACCCCCACCCCACCATATCTGCCCCACCTACAGTGCACATGAGGCCTAATTCAGAGTTGATCACAGCAGCAAATTTGTTAGCAGTTGGGCAAAACCATGTGCATTGAGGGGGGGGGGGGGGGGCAGATATAACATATGCAGAGAGAGTTAGATTTGGGTGGGGTGTGTTCAAACTTCAAACTGAAATATAAATTGCAGTGTAAAAATAAAGCAGTCAATATTTACCCTGCACAGAAACAAAATAACCCACCCAAATCTAACTCTCTCTGTAAATGTTATATCTGCCCCCCCCCCCCCCCCCCCCTGCAGTGCACATGGTTTTGCCCAACTACTAACAAATTTGCTGCTGCGATCAACTCTGAATTACCCCCATGGTTTTGTCCATTAGAGAAAAATGTTGCTGCTGCGATCAGGTCTGAATTAGGTCCAAAGTACAAACTAATCAGTTTCTAACTGTCATTTTTGTAACACAGTCTATAAAATTGCAGTTACAAGATGATTGGTTGAGACTTTCTCTCTCTCCAAAGTTTGATACATCTCCCCCAAAATGGTACGAGTGCCCAGTTCGCAAACTTACAATTTATAGTTATTCTGTCTTTTTCCTTTACTATCCCAACAGGGCCTTAGTTTGTCCTTCTCCCATGGTTGCAAGGACAAATACTTCATCTAAGCATGCAAGTACTCTATCAATGCAAAAATGGTTGGCTTAGGAGTTTTTTCTCTAATGATGCCCATTTACCTATCCCAGTAAAGGGCATTACCAGGCCAGAGTTCTAACCTCTTGATAATAATTAGAATAACACTCTGTACTGTCTTATCCTAGCTGCTGCAGTCTTTTACGGAGGATCGCAAAAGCACATTTGCGATCTTTGTTCCAATGCGTCTACTGCACATGCTCGCTATTACCGTAGTCTTTCGCTACCATCCACCTGGTAAGGATGTGCCTCTGTGTGTTTCCCAAGAGGAGATTGTGCCAGACAATACTGGCTGGGTACACTAATAAGCCACTGTGTCACCACTGCTTACCCCCCAGTATATTGTACAGTATCTGCAGGTGTGTGCTCAAGACATCACATGCTGCCTGCATTAACCCACTCCTGGCTGGATCTGTTCATACTGCATGTTCCTGCATAGTGTTGCATTAAACCTATATTATCTCACATCCTGCTGTTCTATCTGGTTAATAAACCAATGCATGGTTAAGCAATTCATTATGTGCACTGGCCTCCATCACACATTGCTTACAGTTATCAACATATTTTCTGCCCATAGATAAGGAAAGCTGCAGCTTTCATTTTGTCTTCTGTTTAGTTAGAGACTTTGTTCCTGTGCCATAGGATTCCACACTGTCACGCTGAGAGCAGCTAGTCGCAGAGGATTGTATTAGGGAAGAATGTATCCGGATGATCTCTGGACAACTGCCTGTGCGTAATGGACTGCTGAACACTTGTCACAGCTTTGTTTAGACGTATTTGGCTCTAACCTCTCAGCACTTTTGTCACCATTTATATCACATCATGAAAACGTATATCAACCATTTTTGTCCATAAGCTGCAGATTCAAGTCACTCTTCTCTTCAAATGACTTCTGCAGCAGCCTCATTAAAATAGATTATTACCTTAGTTTGACATTTATCATGTGCTGACTAGACGTTGCGTCTACTTTCGTGATTGCTTTCTCCCCATCACCAGTGCTTGATATAACTTCAGAAGCACTTTTGGAAAATTGATCATCTATTGTCTAAGTTTATTTTGAGAAGCAATGTCCCCAGTATCTATAAACACAGATTGTTCTGCATTGTGTGCAAACGACAAACCTTTGGCATATATCAACAGCTTTTTTTGATACTTTTATACATTTTAATTACTTTTCTTTACTTCATTAAAAACATTGCTTCTTTTTGTTGGGGGTGTGCTCCAATGCGCTAACCCGGGATCCTCTGTACACAGAGGAGCAGGGGTAGATCAGATGGGGCTGTTAGTTTGATGCCCACTTAACACTTCTTGTCTGCTCAGTACTGTTGGTCGCTGTATATCCAGGGTCAGATAGTGGAAAAGGGGTATTTCCACTATCTGACCCTGGATTTGGAACATGGTTTCAAGACAGCCCAGGTCAGACCTGGGACATGACCCCTTTTCCACTGGGACGCGTACCGGGAATAGCCTGAGTTGACGCCATTTACACTGCACCCGGTTTCAGTGTCTTCTGTCCGGCACTTGGAGATGACGTCATCTCCAAGCGCCGGTAAAACCATCAGATCGGGACCCTCAGGGCATGTCCTCAGTCCCATTAAGCCATGACCCCTAATTTGAAGGTGCCCACCATCATGCTGGGGGCAAGCCCAGCACTCTGGGAGCTGCTGGGCTGCCCACAGCCTCTGGCAAAAACACCTTTCCCGGCCAGCGCAGCTGTCTGCATGGTAGGCATGCATGCGCTGTCCCCCCAAACCTCCCGGACACCCGTGAGACACTGCGGTCAGGATGGTATGGGCTCTAGACATGCTTCAAACGTGTCTTGGGTCAGATGACTCGGGTAAACTGTTTACACTACACCTTAACCCGAGTCATTACCGGGTCCAACCCAGGTAACTATGATTCAGGTTTTTTTTTTAGGGAGCCGTTTCCACTACCAAAAACCTGGGTCAATGCACACCCCCGTGCAAAAAAATCTGTTTTTTTAAGCTAGTGGAAAAGGGGTATTACTGTGTACATCATGCCGGGAGAAAGAGGAAACTCCTTCTGCTATCCTGGACATGACCCCTTATCAACCCAGAGTTCAGCAGTGTGTGCTGGGCTGGGGAGGGTGGCTGCTGCTGCTGGTAACATAACATGCGCTGATAACGCTTATCTGCCATACTGAGTACTCATACATCTACCCTTGAGTGTGGAAGAAGAGTTTAAATCCTACAAACTGCCTATACCAAACACAGTGACAAAGAGTGAAGAGAAGGAAACAGGAAAGTCTTTTATTCTCATACTGAGAATATGTGTAGCACAATATTTATCAAGACATAAGCATGAGTTTTGCGAAGTGGCAGACTCAGAAAATTCTGCCACGTTGAAGTTTGCTATGGAGATGCAACTTAAGAGGTGAAAACTATGGAAAGTCACAAATGATCCTGGCAACAACCCAGTAAAAAAAGTAATTGAGTGAGAAATCCAAGTTGAAAGATCTATGACCAGCACATGGCCGCAACTATGGGGGGCTAATGAGGCATGTACCTCAGGTGCAGAATCTGAGAGGGCGCAGAGATGGGTACTCTGCCTCCCCTCCTTTCAGCCCTTCTTCCAGGTCCAAAAACCCTCACTGCAGGTACCCGGTCCCCAGCATCACCAATGTGGACTCCTGGGAATCTTCCCCCTCCCAGGAAACTAAAACGCTAATGGATGAGGCAGGGGCAGTGACCATGAACTCTCCAGCTGCCCCTTTTAATTTCCCGAGCGCTGGTCCATGACCGCTCACATGCTCCTGTGCCTGTGTGAGCACTGTCTGCCCCCTGGCCTGTTCCCCAGCGCCTCCTCCTTCCCGCAACTCCACCAGATGAGGACAGGACCCTAAGGGGCTACCTATTGCTGGGTCCCAGACAGAAATCTCGGTGCAGGTCCCCTGCTTCTCAGTACCACCAATGTGGCCTCCTGGGGAAAAACCCACTCCTAGCAACTAGAACACTTATGAATGGGGCAGGGGTGGCCATTCACACACTCCGTGCCTGTGTAAACTATATCTGCCCCTGGCCCTGTTGCTCAGTGCCTCCCCCTTCCTGCATAGCAGCTCCACTAGAAAAGGAAAGTGTGAGAGGAAGCAGCTGCAGATGATAATTAGCCTGAGGTGAGGTCTCTATACGCCAGGACAGCTGCTGCCTCCCAAAGAGTGGTCCTAGGTTCCGACTGGCATGCAGGGCTTTGTAGTCCTACAACAGTTGGCCAGTTGGAGTCCTCCTCCCGTCAGTGATACACAGTGATACAGTGATTGCATGGCTTATATCAGGTATATAACACCAGCCAGTCCTAGGGACTCATCTCTGCAGCCAGGATAACATGCATTGTATGTCCCCCCTACACAGAAAGTTTGTACTCCTCCTCCTTAATTGACCCTAGGTCCTGACTGGCATGCTGGTCTTTGTAGTCCTACACAGTTGGCCAGTCAGAGTCCTCCACAATACTGTATCTGAGGTGCATGTTAGTTTTCTTGTATTCCTATTGTCCTAGGGAATGTGTGCTGGATGCACCGTGACGGTGCTGTTTGTCACTTTGCCAAATGTTTATTACTGTGTTTTTGACATGGTTCCAAAGTGTGTGTTTGTGTGCATAGGGGGAGGGGGATCAAATTACTGCTTTGCCCCGAGCGCCAAAAATCCTAGTTTCCGCCCTCGACCAGCACATCATTTGTTAGGCTAAAGAATCATACAAGATAGGCAAGCAGGTACCGTCTATTAATCAGCAAGGGTACAATGAAGCAATGTTTTTCAGATTTGGAATGGCGGACACCAGACCAGTTACTATGCCTGTAGATAAGACTGCAAATGTCTTTAAAGCTATATGTCCAACTCTGACTACAGAAACAGTGGAAATAAAGAACACTCCTAATCAAAGTGTTGTCATTAATGTACACAAGCATTGGCACACGACACAATATCACACACACAGTGATCTAAGTGAGGTAGTATGCAATTACTCCTAGAATACAACATTGGATGGCTGTTAAACATATCCTGGGATATTTAAAATTAACCAGATTTCAGTTTGGACACGCCTCTCTCAAATCCATATCTCTCTGCACATTTAAATCTGTCCAACTTGCAGTGCAGCATGGTTTTACCAAGGTGCACAGATCCTTGCTCTTTTTTTACTTTATTCCCAGCTCAGAATCAGGCCATTGTCTTCAATGTCCACAAAGGTGTGACTAAATAAAGATTGATCTCACAGTTTAATAAAAAGACAAAAAAAAAAAAACAGATGACTCTTAATGCAATCAATATTTGAATGTCTATTTTGACACAATGAATAGTAAAATGATCAAGTGTCACTGACAGTTCAACTATGTATTTTAGACTATTTTACCCATTTGCCTAAATAACTCCAGGTTATTGTCGGGTTGATCTGGGTTGCGCCTCAGTGTAAAAAGGATCCTGACAAAAATCCTGGGTCGACTGACTTGGCAATACAATCCGGACTATGGATCAGTGTAAATGGGTGACCTGGGTCATCCAAACCAGGTCCTGTTACAAGTCTGTGGAGAGACGGCTCACTGGCACTTGGAGGTGATGTACAGCCTGCGGTGTAAACAGGGTTTCAAACTGCTGTGACACTGCTTGAAACCCATGTTCAGTGACTCAGGCTCGACCTGAGTTGGCAGTAGTGATGTGCACCGGAAATTTTTCGGGATTTGTGTTTTGGTTTTGGGTTCGGTTCCGCGGCCGTGTTTTGGGTTCGGACGCGTTTTGGCAAAACCTTACCGGAAATTTTTTGTCGGATTCGGTTGTGTTTTGGATTCGGGTGTTTTTTTCAAAAAACACTAAAAAACAGCTTAAATCATAGAATTTGGGGGTCATTTTGATCCCATAGTATTATTAACCTCAATAACCATAATTTCCACTCATTTCCAGTCTATTCTGAACACCTCACAATATTATTTTTAGTCCTAAAATTTGCACAGAGGTCGCTGGATGGCTAAGCTAAGCGACACAAGTGGCCGACACAAACACCTGGCCCATCTAGGAGTGGCACTGCAGTGTCAGACAGGATGGCACTTGAAAAAAATACTCCCCAAACAGCACATGATGCAAAGAAAAAAAGAGGCGCAATGAGGTAGCTGTGTGACTAAGCTAAGCGACCCTAGTGGCCGACACAAACACCTGGCACATCTAGGAGTGGCACTGCAGTGTCAGACAGGATGGCACTTGAAAAAAATACTCCCCAAACAGCACATGATGCAAAGAAAAAAAGAGGCGCAATGAGGTAGCTGTGTGACTAAGCTAAGCGACCCTAGTGGCCGACACAAACACCTGGCCCATCTAGGAGTGGCACTGCAGTGTCAGACAGGATGGCCCTTCAAAAAAATACTCCACAAACAGCACATGATGCAAAGAAAAAAATAGGCGCAATGAGGTAGCTGTGTGACTAAGCTCAGCGACCCAAGTGGCCGACACAAACACCTGGCCCATCTAGGAGTGACACTGCAGTGTCAGGCAGGATGGTCCTTAAAAAAAATACTCCCCAAACAGCACATGGTGCAAAGAAAAATTAAAGAAAAAAGAGGTGCAAGATGGAATTGTCCTTGGGCCCTCCCAACCACCCTTATGTTGTATAAACAGGACATGCACACTTTAACGAACCCATCATTTCAGCGACAGGGTCTGCCACACGACTGTGACTGAAATGACTGGTTGGTTTGGGCCCCCACCAAAAAAGAAGCAATCAATCTCTCCTTGCACAAACTGGCTCTACAGAGGCAAGATGTCCACCTCATCATCATCGTCCGATTCATCCCCCTCCTCACAGATTATTAATTCGTCCCCACTGGAATCCACCATCTCAGGTCCCCGTGTACTTTCTGGAGGCAATTGCTGCTGGTGAATGTCTCCACGGAGGAATTGATTATAATTCATTTTAATGAACATCATCTTCTCTACATTTTCTGGAAGTAACCTCGTACGCCGATTGCTGACAAGGTGAGCGGCTGCACTAAACACTCTTTCGGAGTACACACTGGAGGGAGGGCAACTTAGGTAGAATAAAGCCAGTTTCTGCAAGGGCCTCCAAATTGCCTCTTTTTCCTGCCAGTATACGTACGGACTGTCTGACGTGCCTACTTGGATGTGGTCACTCATATAATCCTCCACCATTCTTTCAATGGTGAGAGAATCATATGCAGTGACAGTAGACGACATGTCAGTAATCGTTGGCAGGTCCTTCAGTCCAGACCAGATGTCAGCACTCGCTCCAGACTGCCCTGCATCACCGCCAGCGGGTGGGCTCGGAATTCTTAGCCTTTTCTTCGCACCCCCAGTTGCGGGAGAATGTGAAGGAGGAGCTGTTGACGGGTCACGTTCCGCTTGACTTGACAATTTTCTCACCAGCAGGTCTTTGAACCCCTGCAGACTTGTGTCTGCCGGAAAGAGAGATACAACGTAGGTTTTAAATCTAGGATCGACCACGGTGGCCAAAATGTAGTGCTCTGATTTCAACAGATTGACCACCCGTGAATCCTGGTTAAGCGAATGAAGGGCTCCATCCACAAGTCCCACATGCCTAGCTGAATCGCTCTGTTTTAGCTCCTCCTTCAATCTCTCCAGCTTCTTCTGCAAAAGCCTGATGAGGGGAATGACCTGACTCAGGCTGGCAGTGTCTGAACTGACTTCACGTGTGGCAAGTTCAAAGGGTTGCAGAACCTTGCACAACGTTGAAATCATTCTCCACTGCGCTTGAGACAGGTGCATTCCACCTCCTTTGCCTATATCGTGGCCAGATGTATAGGCTTGAATGGCCTTTTGCTGCTCCTCCATCCTCTGAAGCATATAGAGGGTTGAATTCCACCTCGTTACCACCTCTTGCTTCAGATGATGGCAGGGCAGGTTCAGGTATTTTTGGTGGTGCTCCAGTCTTCTATACGCGGTGCCTGAACGCCGAAAGTGGCCCGCAATTCTTCGGGCCACCGACAGCATCTCTTGCACGCCCCTGTTGTTTTTTAAATAATTCTGCACCACCAAATTCAAGGTATGTGCAAAACATGGGACGTGCTGGAATTTGCCCAGATGTAATGCACGCACAATATTGCTGGCGTTGTCCGATGTCACAAATCCCCAGGAGAGTCCAATTGGGGTAAGCCATTCTGCGATAATCTTCCTCAGTTGCCGTAAGAGGTTTTCAGCTGTGTGCGTATTCTGGAAAGCGGTGATACAAAGCGTAGCCTGCCTAGGAACGAGTTGGCGTTTGCGAGATGCTGCTACTGTTGCCGCCGCTGCTGTTCTTGCAGCGGGAGGCAATACATCTACCCAGTGGGCTGTCACAGTCATATAGTCCTGAGTCTTCCCTGTTCCACTTGTCCACATGTCCGTGGTTAAGTGGACATTGGGTACAACTGCATTTTTTAGGACACTGGTGAGTCTTTTTCTGAGGTCTGTGTACATTTTCGGTATCGCCTGCCTAGAGAAATGGAACCTAGATGGTATTTGGTACCGGGGACACAGTACCTCAATCAAGTCTATAGTTGGCTCTGAATTAACGATGGATACCGGAACCACGTTTCTCACCGCCCAGGCTGCCAAGGCCTCAGTTATCCACTTTGCAGCAGGATGACTGCTGTGATATTTCATCTTCCTCGCAAAGGACTGTTGTACAGTCAATTGCTTACTGGAAGTAGTACAAGTGGTCTTCCGACTTCCCCTCTGGGATGACGATAGACTCCCAGCAGCAACAACAGCAGCGCCAGCAGCAGTAGGCGTTACACTCAAGGATGCATCGGAGGAATCCCAGGCAGGAGAGGACTCGTCAGACTTGCCAGTGACATGGCCTGCAGGACTATTGGCTTTCCTGGGTAAGGAGGAAATTGACACTGAGGGAGTTGGTGGTGTGGTTTGCAGGAGCTTGGTTACAAGAGGAAGGGATTTACTGGTCAGTGGACTGCTTCCGCTGTCGCCCAAAGTTTTTGAACTTGTCACTGACTTATGATGAATGCGCTGCAGGTGACGTATAAGGGAGGATGTTCCGAGGTGGTTAACGTCCTTACCCCTACTTATTACAGCTTGACAAAGGCAACACACGGCTTGACACCTGTTGTCCGCATTTGTGTTGAAATAATTCCACACCGAAGAGCTGATTTTTTTTGTATTTTGACCAGGCATGTCAATGGCCATATTCTTCCCACGGACAACAGGTGTTTTCCCGGGTGCCTGACTTAAACAAACCACCTCACCATCAGAATCCTCCTTGTCAATTTCCTCCCCAGTGCCAGTAACACCCATATCCTCATCCTGGTGTACTTCAACACTGACATCTTCAATTTGACTATCAGGAACTGGACTGCGGGTGCTCCTTCCAGCACTTGCAGGGGGCGTGCAAATGGTGGAAGGCGCAAGCTCTTCCCGTCCAGTGTTGGGAAGGTCAGGCATCGCAACCGACACAATTGGACTCTCCTTGGGGATTTGTGATTTCGAAGAACGCAGTTCTTTGCTGTGCTTTTGCCAGCTTAAGTCTTTTCTTTTTTCTAGCGAGTGCTTCCATCCTCATTTGAAGCTGAACCACTAGCCATGAACATAGGCCAGGGCCTCAGCCGTTCCTTGCCACTCCGTGTCGTAAATGGCATATTGGCAAGTTTACGCTTCTCCTCAGATGCTTTTAATTTTGATTTTTGAGGCATTTTACTGATCTTTTGTGTTATGGATTTTACATGCTCTGTACTATGACATTGGGCATCGGCCTTGGCAGAAGACGTTGATGGCTTTTTATCGTCTCGGCTATGACTAGTGGCAGCAGCTTCAGCACGAGGTGGAAGTGGATCTTGATCTTTCCCTATTTTTTTAACCTCCACATTTTTGTTCTCCATATTTTAATGCGCACAACTAAAAGGCACCACAGGTATACAATGTAGATTGATGGATAGTATACTTAATGGATGACGAGTGACGACACAGAGGTAGGTACAGCAGTGGCCTACCGTACTGCTATATACAGTATAATAAATGGACCTGGTGGACACTGTCAGCAAACTGCTAAACTAGTATAAAAAAAAGCCACCACAGGTATACAATGTAGATGGATGGATAGTATATTTATTAATGGATGACGAGTGACGACACAGAGGTAGGTACAGCAGTGGCCTACCGTACTGCTATATACAGTATAATGGACCTGGTGGACACTGCCAGCAAACTGCTAAACTAGTATAAAAAAAGCCACTACAGGTATACAATGTAGATGGATGGATAGTATACTTATTATTATTAATGGATGACGAGTGACGACACAGAGTTAGGTACAGCAGTGGCCTACCGTACTGCTATATACAGTATAATGGACCTGGTGGACACTGTCAGCAAACTGCTAAACTAGTATAAAAAAAAGCCACCACAGGTATACAATGTAGATGGATGGATATTATACTTATTAATGGATGACGAGTGATAACACAGAGGTAGGTACAGCAGTGGCCTACCGTACTGCTATATACAGTATAATAAAGGGACCTGGTGGACACTGTCAGCAAACTGCTAAACTAGTATAAAAAAAAGCCACCACAGGTATACAATGTAGATGGATGGATAGTATACTTATTATTGGATGAAGAGTGACGACACAGAGGTAGGTACAGCAGTTGCCTACCGTACTGCTATATACAGTATAATGGACCTGGTGGACACTGCCAGCAAACTGCTCAAATAGTATTAAAAAAAAAGCCACCACAGGTATACAATGTAGATGGATGGATAGTATACTTATTATTATTAATGGATGACGAGTGACGACACAGAGGTAGGTACAGCAGTGGCCTACCGTACTGCTATATACAGTATAATGGACCTGGTGGACACTGTCAGCAAACTGCTAAACTAGTATAAAAAAAAAAAACACCACAGGTATACAATGTAGATGGATGGATAGTATACTTATTAATGGATGACGAGTGATGACACAGAGGTAGGTATAGCAGTGGCCTACCGTACTGCTATATACAGTATAATAAATGGACCTGGTGGACACTGTCAGCAAACTGCTAAACTAGTATAAAAAAAAGCCACCACAGGTATACAATGTAGATGGATGGATAGTATACTTATTAATGGATGACGAGTGATGACACAGAGGTAGGTACAGCAGTGGCCTACCGTACTGCTATATACAGTATAATAAATGGACCTGGTGGACACTGTCAGCAAACTGCTAATTGTTAGGCGCCGGGGTCCGCTCGTCTGCGCGGCCCGGCGCCTAGAAACTAGAGACGCCGTGCACGTACAGTCGCCGGCTCCCTAGCAATGCTAGACGCCGGGCGCGCTGAGCCGCACGGACCCTAGCAACGGGGACGCCACTGGCGGACCGCGTTCCCCGTTGCTAGGCTGAAGGGGTTAAGTTATTCACCTGCTCTCTGGCCGTGCAGCAAGGCAGCTGCACGGCATTTACCCCAATCAGCCTTTTAGCAGCTGATTGGAGGACTTCTTGTTAAATACATTCCCAGGGCTTCTCACAGACGCCGGTAATAGCTTCCTGCATGCTGCCTTTGTTTGCTGAGAGTCTGTTTCCAGTCCTGCTGTATCCGGTCATTCCAGTCCTCTGAAGTCCTGTACTTGGGAGTTATCATCTCGTCCCTGGAGTCCTGACTGATCACCGTGTAACATCCAGTGGTGTTCGTGAATCGCGGCTCTGCCGTGTGTAGCGGCTCGGCCGCTTTACCCTTTATGTTTTGTGTTTTGGAGCATTTGCGGAGGGTTCCGCTTCCACAGGTCCACTCTGGTATTCGGCGGTGCCGGGTAGGAGTATTGGACAAGTGGATTTTGGTTGTCCTTTTCCCTGGCGGTTTCTCCGCACATACTTTAGGTTTTGTAGTTAGCTCATAGCCCCTGGCCTGTTTGTTTAGTTAGAGGGCCCCTTGTCATCATCCTGTCTCGGATTTCCCTTTGTCTCTCACTAAGACCGGGGGGCATCGGAGTTGGGCAGACATAATCCGCCCTTCAAACGCGGCTGCCAAGGGCTCAAGAAACCATAGTCTCGCAAGGGATTTCTGACAGCACGGGTGAGACAACAGAGTTAGGGCGCCAGGGGCTATTGTTCTTTCCTGCTCCCTTCCCCAGCATTCCGTTCCAGCGCTCCGGTCCTAGCCATAAGATCTCCTCTGACCAGGAGTGCTGGAATCATAACATTATTACCGGCCATACCAAAACTTAAAATTAAACGGGGTTTAATTTTTTCTCATTCAGTTTTGTGAGAGTTTATCGGCCTCATGAATCCGACAGGTTTAGGGCCAAATCCCGGTCAGTTCTTAGTCAGCCAGATGCAAGAACTTACTCAGATGTTTCAGGATCTTTCTCTTCGGGTGAGATCGCAGGAAGATCTTTTGCGAGCCTCCCCGAAGGTAGTCCCTGAACCAAAGATGCATTTGCCAGACCGTTTTTCTGGCGATAGAAAATAATTTTTTAATTTCAAGGAATCCTGTAAACTATATTTCCGTTTAAGACCTACTTCCTCTGGTACTGAATCTCAGCGGGTTGGGATAATTATTTCTTTACTCCAGGGGGATCCTCAGACCTGGGCATTCGGTTTAAGGGCAGAGAATCTTGCGTTGTTGTCAGTAGATGTTTTTTTTGAGTCTTTAGGGCTTTTGTATGATGACCCTGATAGAGAGGCGTCCGCTGAAAGTCAGCTGCGCGCTCTCAAACAAGGTAGAAATCCTGCGGAGGTTTATTGTACGGAGTTTCGCCGCTGGTCGAACGACTGTGGCTGGAATGACCCAGCCCTGCGCAGCCAGTTTCGCCTCGGCTTATCAGAGTCTATAAAAGACAGTCTCCTCCAGTACCCCGCTCCTGAGACTCTCGATAGACTCATGGAGCTTTCTATTAAGATTGATCGTCGTCTCAGAGAGCGGAGGACTGAAAGAGGAGCACCTATAAGGTCAAGTCCGTGTGTATATTCCATTCCTGAAGACATAGAGGAGCCCATGCAGATGGGTCTCTCCCGGCTGTCCCCTGAGGAAAGAGCCAGAAGGCAAAAATCCGGTCTTTGTCTGTACTGTGGGGGTAAGGGACATTTTGCTCGAAACTGTCCGAACAAGTCGAGAAATGCTTTTGACCAGGTGAATTGTGAGGGGGTTCACCTAGGTCTGCAGCTTATCTCCTCGAATAACTCCCTTTTAGTCCCAGTTAAAGTTTCCTTTGGCAGCCTCAGTTCTTTGGTGTCGGCTTTTGTCGACAGTGGAGCTGCAGGAAACTTTATGGATTTAACTTGGGCTAAGGCCTTAGGCATTCCTCAGTTACCTTTGGGTAGGTGTGTCACCATGCATGGCTTAGATGGGAGTCCGCTGTCCAATGGGGTTATTTCTCTCCGTACACCCCCTGTACTACTTACAGTAGGAGCTCTACATTCCGAAAAGATCGAGTTCTATCTTACACATTGCTCAGCAGTTCCAGTTGTTCTGGGTCACCCTTGGCTGGCCTTTCATAATCCCACCATTGATTGGCGGTCAGGGGAGATTTCACAATGGGGTACTTTTTGTGCTAAGGAATGTATTACGTTTCCCGTCAGAGTAGCAGCTATCATTCCAGAACTCATCCCTGTGGAATACCGTGAGTTTGCTGATGTTTTCTCCAAAGGCAATGCGGACATTCTACCTCCCCATCGGCCTTATGATTGTGCTATTGAGCTAATTCCTGGTGCCGCTTTGCCAAATGGAAGATTATATGCATTATCCGGGCCAGAAACTGCGGCTATGAATGACTATGTTAAGGAGAGCCTAGAGAAAGGATTTATTAGACCATCAAAATCTCCTTTAAGTGCAGGCTTCTTCTTTGTGGAGAAAAAGGATGTCTCGCTTAGACCTTGCATTGACTTTAGAGCCCTGAATAAGATCTCAGTTAAAAACACTTATCCTTTGCCGCTGATTTCTGTACTCTTTGACCAGTTACGTTCGGCTGTGATTTTTTCTAAAATTGACCTTAGAGGAGCGTACAACCTCATCCGAATTAAATCTGGAGATGAGTGGAAGACGGCCTTCAGTACTCAGTCGGGTCACTACGAGTACCTGGTGATGCCGTTCGGCTTGTCTAATGCTCCAGCAGTTTTTCAAGACCTCATTAACGATGTGCTCCGTGACTTCCTAGGGAAATTCGTGGTCGTTTACTTAGACGACATCTTGATTTATTCTGAATCAATGGAACAACATGTTACCCAGGTGCGTCTGGTTCTTCAAAAGTTACGTGAAAATCATCTATATGCCCAGCTGGAGAAGTGTGAGTTCCATGTCACGGAAGTATCTTTTTTAGGGTACATTATTTCCCCTCGGGGATTTTCCATGGAACCAAAGAAGCTCCAGGCCATCCTTAGTTGGGCGCAACCCACCAATTTAAAAGCAATTCAGCGCTTTTTAGGGTTTGCGAATTATTATAGGAGGTTCATTCATTCTTTTTCTGACCTTGTTGCTCCCATTGTAGCTCTGACAAAGAAAGGAGCGGATCCTACCAACTGGTCGCGTGAAGCTGAGTTGTCCTTCCGGGCCTTGAAACAAGCCTTTGTCTCGGCTCCAGTCCTCAAACATCCCAATCCGGAATTGCCCTTTGTTGTGGAGGTTGATGCCTCGGAGGTTGGAGTGGGGGCTATCCTTTCCCAAAAGGATCCGGAGTCTCTGGAGCTACACCCTTGTGCCTTTATGTCCAGGAAATTCTCCTCCGCTGAATCCAACTATGACGTTGGTAATCGGGAGTTACTGGCGGTAAAGTGAGCTTTCGAGGAGTGGAGGCATTGGCTGGAGGGAGCAAAACATACTATTTCAGTATTGACTGACCATAAGAACCTGCAATACATCGAATCGGCTAAGCGGCTTAATGCCCGGCAGGCACGTTGGGCTTTATTTTTTACTCGTTTCAAATTTATAATCACTTTCAGGCCTGGTTCCAAGAATACTAAGGCTGATGCCCTGTCACGCAGCTTTCACAATAACAGTCCTGTTACTCCCATACTTCCATCTTCGGTCATCTGGGCAGGCCTCACACAAGATTTATTTACCCAGTTAAAACAGCTTCAACATCAAGCTCCTGGAAATACAACCTGCTGGTCGTCTTTATGTCCCTGAGTTTTTGAGAGCTACTGTTTTAACGGAATTCCATGATAACAAAGTTTCCGGGCATCCGGGAATCTCTAAGACTTTGGAGTTAGTCTCTCGCTCAGTATGGTGGCCTGGTCTTTCTAAAGACGTTAAGGAGTTTGTTTATTCATGTCAGGCTTGTGCACAGCATAAGGTTCCCCGTTCCTTGCCTATCGGGCAACTTATGCCCTTAAATGTTCCTCTCAGGCCATGGTCTCATATCTCCATGGATTTTGTGGTTGACCTTCCCCTTTCAGCCGGATTCCGAGTCATATGGGTGGTAGTGGACCGTTTTAGCAAGATGGCTCATTTTATTGCTCTTCCCCAATTGCCTTCTGCCCAAGGGTTGGCAGTTTTGTTTCTCCGCCATGTTTTCAGACTTCATGGGTTGCCTACTGACATTGTTTCTGATCGGGGTTCACAATTCATAGCACAATTCTGGAAATGTTTTTGTGCCTCGTTAAAGATGAAGTTGTCGTTAACATCCGGTTACCACCCACAATCCAACGGGCAAACCGAACGAGTTAACCAATCATTGAAACAGTATTTGCGTTTGTATTCAGCCAAACTCCAGAATGATTGGTCCGAGTTTCTTCCGTTGGCGGAGTTTGCTTACAACAATTCTTGTCATTCCTCCACGAAAGAGTCTCCATTCCTTTCAGTTTTTGGTTTCCACCCCAGAGCTAATTCTTTTTTTCATCATTCCTCAGTCTCCTCGCTAACCTTAACCTCCCATCTCAGAGCCATTTGGAAAAAGGTGCACCTTGCTCTCAGAAAAGCGGCCTTTCGTGAGAAGAAATTTTCTGACAGGCTCCGACGTCCTTGCACTTTTAAGATGGGAGATAGGGTGTGGTTGTCGACTCGCAACATCAGGCTTTGACAATCCTCGGCTAGACTGGGACCCAAATTTATTGGGCCATTTCTTATTATTAAAAGAGTCAACCCAGTTGCCTTTCGGTTACGTTTATCAAGATCTCTCAGGATTGGAAATACGTTTCATTGTTCCCTGTTGAAACAATACATTTCTTCCAGTAGATTTCCTCGGAAGATCTCTCAGGGTAGATCTCCAGTGGATGTACAGGGACAACAGGAGTTCTTGGTAGAGAAGGTTCTCGATTCCAAATTGTCCCGGGGTCGGCTGTATTTTCTTGTTCACTGGAAAGGCTATGGTCTGGAGGAAAGGTCTTGGGTCCTGGATAAGGATCTTCATGCTCCGAGGCTCAAGAGGGCATTTTTTTGGGAGTTTCCTAAGAAACCTGGCTTTAGGGGTTCCTTGACCCCTCCTCAAGGGGGGGGTACTGTTAGGCGCCGGGGTCCGCTCGTCTGCGCGGCCCGGCGCCTAGCAACTAGAGACGCCGTGCGCGTACAGCCGCCGGCTCCCTAGCAACGCTAGACGCCGGGCGCGCTGAGCCGCACGGACCCTAGCAACGGGGACGCCACTGGCGGACCGCGTTCCCCGTTGCTAGGCTGAAGGGGTTAAGTTATTCACCTGCTCTCTGGCCGTGCAGCAAGGCAGCTGCACGGCATTTACCCCAATCAGCCTTTTAGCAGCTGATTGGAGGACTTCTTGTTAAATACATTCCCAGGGCTTCTCACAGACGCCAGTAATAGCTTCCTGCATGCTGCCTTTGTTTGCTGAGAGTCTGTTTCCAGTCCTGCTGTATCCGGTCATTCCAGTCCTCTGAAGTCCTGTATCGGGAGTTATCATCTCGTCCCTGGAGTCCTGACTGATCACCGTTTAACATCCAGTGGTGTTCGTGAGTCGCGGCTCTGCCGTGTGTAGCGGCTCGGCCGCTTTACCCTTTATGTTTTGTGTTTTGGAGCATTTGCGGAGGGTTCCGCTTCCACAGGTCCACTCTGGTATTTGGCGGTGCTGGGTAGGAGTATTGGACAAGTGGATGTTGGTTGTTCTTTTCCCTGGCGGTTTCTCCGCACATACTTTAGGTTTTGTAGTTAGCTCATAGCCCCTGGCCTGTTTGTTTAGTTAGAGGGCCTCTTGTCATCATCCTGTCTCGGATTTCCCTTTGTCTCTCACTAAGACCGGGGGGCATCGGAGTTGGGCAGACATAATCCGCCCTTCAAACGCGGCTGCCAAGGGCTCAAGAAACCATAGTCTCGCAAGGGATTTCTGACAGCACAGGTGAGACAACAGAGTTAGGGCGCCAGGGGCTATTGTTCTTTCCTGCTCCCTTCCCCAGCATTCCGTTCCAGTGCTCCGGTCCTTGCCATAAGATCTCCTCTGACCAGGAGTGCTGGAATCATAACACTAATCTAGTATTAAAAAAAAGCCACCACAGGTATACAATGTAGATGGATGGATAGTATACTTATTAATGGATGACAAGTGACGACACAGAGGTAGGTACAGCAGTGGCCTACCGTACTGCTATATACAGTATAATGGACCTGGTGGACACTGTCAGCAGACAGCTAAACTACTAGTATAAAAAAAAGCCACCACAGGTATACAATGTAGATGGATGGATAGTATACTTATTAATGGATGACGAGTGACGACACAGAGGTAGGTACAGCAGTGGCCTACCGTACTGCTATATACAGTATAATGGACCTGGTGGACACTGCCAGCAAACTGCTAAACTAGTATAAAAAAAAGCCACCACAGGTATACAATGTAGATGGATGGATAGTATACTTATTATTATTAATGGATGACGAGTGACGACACAGAGGTAGGTACAGCAGTGGCCTACCGTACTGCTATATACAGTATAATGGACCTGGTGGACACTGTCAGCAAACTGCTAAACTAGTATAAAAAAAAGCCACCACAGGAGTGTTTTTCAGGCAGACAAACGTATACTGGTGGTCACTGTCAGCAAAACTGTCCTGCTATAGCTGCTCCCCAGTCCCCACAATTAAGCAGTGTGAGCACTCAGCACAGATATATCATGCAGCACACTGAGCACAGATATGGTATGGAGGGTTTTTTTCAGGCAGAGAACGGATAAAAAACTGGTGGTCACGACTCACTTATCAGCAAAACTCTGCACTGTACTGTACTCCTCCTAACAGCTGCTTCCCAATCCTCCCCACAGTTATAGTAAAATAAAACAAGCAATCAGATCAACCAACTGTCTCGTATTAGTAGTAGTACGGAGAGGACGCCAGCCACGTCATCTCCCTATCAATCTCAATGCACGTGTGAAAATGGCGGCGACGCGCGGCTGCTTATATTGAATCCGAATCTCGCGAGAATCCGACTGCGGGATGATGACGTTCGGGCGCGCTTGGGTTAACCGAGCCATACGGGAGAATCCGAGTATGGCTCGGACCCGTGTAAAAAGGGTGACGTTCGGCTGGGTTCGGTTTCTCGGAAACCGAACCCGCTCATCACTAGTTGGCAGTGCCAATAAGGCTAACTATTTAAGAATTAAAATGTGCACCAAAAAAGATCAAGGCAATTCTGCAGTCCTGGTTACACATCTAGGTAGGAAATTGAAACTGACAATCCAGATCACATTGCTGATTTGCTAACTCTAAATGTTCTGAGGCCGCTGCAAAGGTGACTGCAAGTGGGACATTATTACACTTGCATGGATAAAATGGAAGATAATGATAGATGCCACACATTTCTTATCAAAACACTTATTTTTATACTGCTAATCACTTGTACTATTTCATCTGCAGTCCATCTGAAAACAAAGTATCTTCACGTATGCACACCGTCATAATCCACAATTAGATCAACATTGTCATTAATAAACTTTGCTAATGTGCGAACGTCCTGATGCCAGCAATTGGAGATGCAACTGAGTTACCTATAATTCTGAATGTCCCATAAACACATGCGCTCGTATGCAGAGGCGGATTGGGAACTAAAAGTGGCCCTGTAAAATTTTGTAGAAGTGGCCCAACATGGGCAGCACAAGATGTATTACATACTGTGCAGCCATGGCAGCATCACTGGATGGAACAGTTGCTGTACTGCAGAGATGGAATAACAATGAATGGGGGCAAAGCAGTGTACTGAGGGTCTATTTCAGACCTGATTGCAGCAGCAAAATTGTTCTCCAATGGGCAAGACCATGTGCATTGTGGGGGGCGGCAGATATAACATTTGCAGAGAGAGCTAGATTTGGGTGTGTTATATTGTTCCTGTGCAGCGTAAGTACTGGCTGCTTTATTTTTACACTGCAATTTATATTTCAGTTTAAACACACCCCACCCAAATCTAACTCTCTCTGCACATGTTATATCTGGCCCCCCTGTAGTGCACATTAGAGAAAAATTTTACTGCTGCGATCAGGTCTGAATTAGGCCCTGAGTGCGGTTGGCTGCATGTCATGTGGGGGTGGGGCCACATGACAACACACAAAAACAGGCCCGAAAGACACGTCAGCCTATCAGGAATCTTCCTGGTGAGCCCTATGGCCAATATGCCCCTGCTCATATGCACAATACAAAAACATGCAAGATTTGTCTGCCTATAGATTTGCAATAAACTCTCCCTTTACGTACATTTTGCTATTTGCATATGCAACGTCATTGGCTATGAAATCACTTCACAAGAATGCATTATTCTATGTATTTTTGTATTATAATAATCCTACCTCTATGTCTGTCTGTTTTTACCCAGTTTTGTTCTATTACTGTTGTTCTAATTGTAAAGAGCAACGGAATATGCTGCGCTATATAAGAAACTGTTAATAAATGAATAAATAAATTGAATTCTCTAATTCATATTGTTCAAAAAGGTTGAGGTCGGGTGACTGGCGTTTGGGATCCCGGCGGTCAGCATACCGACACTAGGATCCCGGCCGCCAGGATGCTGGCAGGGGGGAGAGCGCAACCAAGCACCTTGCGGGCTTGGTGGTTCTCTACGCTCGCCACAGGTTCTATTCCCACTCTATGGGTGTCATGGACACCCATAAGTGGCAAAAGCCCTGGGCCCCCTGCCAGCAGCCTGGTGGCCGGGATCCCGGCATTGGTATGCTGATCGCCAGGATCCTGACCGCCGGTCACCTGACTATATCCTGTTCAAAGCACAGCAATCATCCAACCACTTTTTCCTCCAGTCCTGATGATTGACATATGATCAGTCAGACTCATCAAATAATGATCTCAACTGGTGGTCATTTTGGTCTAAAAGCTCCAATGTAAATTGCTGTGTGTGGGTAGTTTTAGTAAAAGATGGGCTTTATTATTTGTCTGCATTGAGAAGAGTTTTTAGATTGTACTAAATTTCAATTATTCTCCTTCTGAGCAAGGTCATTACTATTCCAGGCAAAATACTGTATATGTGATTGCTTCACAGTAAACTAGGAGTTGCAGACAACATTTGGTAGTAATACACATTATACTGTAAGAACATATGGTTATCTTCCATGATGCATCTGTACCCTTCCATGTGGAAACATAATACATTTCAGGAAGGTCACTATTGGGAAGTTTGCACTGCAACAAAAGAAGCTACATATATTCCTCTGTTAGTGGGTGTTCTAACCAGGCAATAATGTGGCAGGCAAGTTTACAACCTGCAACAAATTTAAACAGTGCATGTGTTTTATAGTCCATCCCCAGTGGCCCATTTAAGTCGATTTGTTAAATCACTGCTCTAAGTTGATCAATGTAGCACTGCATGATACACAATAGTTTAGAGCCACTAGATAAGCACTTTGCATGTAAGTCACTGTTCAAACAAAAGTCTCTTTCACTTTAAACACTGCTTCTTTACCCTTATTAAATGCTAGTTCGTTTCTTTGTTTACTACAAGGGAACATCAAAATGCCACAATACCCAGACATTAATTTGACTCTGGAGACTTAAAAAGAACTATCAACAGCATTAGAATAGCATGCAGCAGCAGCAGCTTGGTGGGTGTTCGCTAACAGGGCTAAACAGTGAATAGAGGACACATTAGATGATGTATAAAGCAGAAGTTTAGTGCATAACCGCATTGGAAATATGTGACAGTGTGGTGTCCTGGGATTTATTCAGTTTGCACCTCTATACATACCCCTGACATGCAATCAGCACAGTGAAATACTCATTACTGTTTGGCTGTCTTTTGTAGACAATTTCAATTATATTGGCATTTGAATGGCTGAAGAAACCCTTTAGGCTGGCTGCCGAGATTAGATTTAAAGGCTGTGTAAATTAACAAAGTTGCAAACACTATATTATCTGCCAGGCAAAGGAGGGCACATGATAGAATGACAATAAGGCTGACAAAACTGTTAAAATCAGTTGGACGGCTTGATATTATAATTTGCCGCATAAACTCACACAAAAAGTGTTTGGTATGCTGCTTGCCTGTACATGGAACCTTTATATGTCTGTCCCCTTCGCTAATCTGTAATGAAATCTGCTGCTCTGCAAGTTTATTAGACTATGTGCATTGTATTCCGACACAGTTCTGCCAGCCCTCCCTTTCTAGTGATGTTCCATACAATTTACCTTTAAATGTGACACTTTGTTCTAATCATTTACTCAAGATACAGATAGGTCTGCTAATTATGTTTATGCCTCTATCAGATCTTTAAATTTAGTACTTAAACAAGATTAATACAGAATTTTAGACTACAGACGTTTTTTTTTTTTAATTCCTAATACCTTGTGAAGATTTTGTAACAAAAAAATGACTTTTGGTAGGTGACTCGTATTTACATGCTCATTTACAATATCTTTTGCCATATCTCTGCACTTTGCATCTTTACTGCTATTACTAGATATATTCCTAATGTTTGTTGAGTGCTTTGGAAATTCAGGGAGTTTGGAAAGTCCCTCCATAGTGTGCAATGTCTCTAGCTGCATCTATCCTCTGCAGTTGTCGGAAGCCAAGAAAGGGACCACATTTAGGGGGCAATCCAATTGCTTGTGAAGGGTGCAATTTGCCATTGCCATAGTGGCTCAATGCCAGTAATGGCACACAAATTTGCACCTTTCGCGGCCTGGTTTCAGCTTGAACTCACAAAGTTGCTCGGATCTCTATGTTCATTTAGAATAAAGGTCCATATACATGGGAGAGATGTGTGCTGAGCGAACCGCTCAGCACACATCTCTCCTGCCGCTCAGCACAGCGTGATGTGTGTTGAGCGATGTGGGAGAGGACGGGGGCCGCTCATTTCACCCAGCGGGTCAAATGAGCGACGTGCTAGATTGAGCCTGCATGCAGGCCAATCTAGCACCGGCGATAGCGATGCGCAGGGCTGCGCAATGCTATCGCTGTGAGGGGTACACACGGGTAGAGAGGTGCACCAGAAATTTTTCGGGTTTTGTATTTTGGCTGTGGATTCGGTTCCGCTGCCGTGTTTTGGATTCGGACGCGTTTTGGCAAAACCTCCCTGAAATTTTTTTGTCGGATTCAGGTGTGTTTTGGATTCGGGTGTTTTTTTTTCCAAAAACCCCTCAAATACAGCTTAAATCATAGAATTTGTGGGTAATTTTGATCCTATAGTATTATTAACCTCAATAACCACAATTTCCACTCATTTCCAGTCTATTCTGAACACCTCACACCTCACAATACTATTTTTAGTCCTAAAATTTGCACAGAGGTCGCTGGATGACTAAGCTAAGCGACCCAAGAGGGCGGCACATACACCTGGCCCATCTAGGAGTTGCACTGCAGTGTCAGACAGGATGGAACTTAAAAAAATTGGCCCCAAACAGCACATGATGCAAAGAAAAGAGAAAAAGAGGTGCTCTGTGGTCGCTGGACGGCTAAGCTAAGCGACACAAACACCTCAATATCACAGGAATTATTCGTTCTAATCAATGGTATTATTGGTTCAAATCACTGGAAGAAAATGATAAAATCACTGGAATTATTTGTTCTAATCAATGGTATTATTGGTCCAAATCACTGGAAGAAAATTACAAAATCACTGGAATTATTCATTCTAATCAATGGTATTATTGGTCCAAATCACTGGAAGAAAATGACAAAATCACTGGAATTATTCGTTCTTATCAATGATATTATTGGTCCAAATCACTGGAAGAAAATTACAAAATCACTGGAATTATTCGTTCTAATCAATGGTATTATTGGTCCAAATCACTGGAAGAAAATGACAAAATCACTGGAATTATTTGTAAACATTTGTAGAAAGTCTCTGCTTTCTGATTACAGACATGCTCAGATATTCCTGCGAATCCACAATCCCTTCCCAAAGGAAAAAGAAATTGAGAAACTGTTGTTTGAGAACGTTTGTTCTCTTTCCCTTACAAAGGAACAAACCACTTTCCAAGAAAACTGACGTTTTTGGGATTATGGAGACATAATGTTTTTGAACATAAATCCTAAAGCAGATGGTGTATTAGAGCAAAAGAGTGCAAGAGACCAGCCATGCAGTTTCTGAAATATTATGACAAAATGTTACTGTATTTCATAAGCACTCATTCCTAACTCTGCTAAGTACTGTTTGGTATACTGTATCTGGCTTCCATGAGGTAGTTGTCCATTATTTCAGCTTCCATTCACCTTTTTGAAAGCGGTAGAAGTTATCGATTCTTCTCCCCCCCCCCCCTATTTTTAATTTTCTCCTGCATAGCCCAGTAAAATGTTGCAATGTTAAGTATTGACTTGTGCCTTCTGGGGGTCCACTTCTTCACCAAACCCAGACAAATTTCATCCTAACCCTCTGTTCCATGTTCTCTATGTATCCCATCTGTGTCACCCATGTCTGTCTACCCCTCCCCTTTAGATTGTAACCTCTCACGAGCAGGGCCCCCTTCCCTCATGTGCTTATCCTTTGTCTTACTTTAATAATCTTCAATTGTACCACATCCAGCAGTCTTCTGCCACCTGATACTTATTCCAGTGTCATCTGCTGATGTAACTATGTTTATTTACCCAGTACTTGTCCTATACTGTCATCAACTGTAAATTGCTGTTTCCCTGTTTGATTATTTATGTACTCTGTAATTGGGCGCTGCAGAACCCTTGTGGCGCCATATAAATAAAGGATGATAATAATAATAATAATAATAATAATAATATAGGGTGTATAATCCCCAGGTGTATCTCATACATCACACAGTACAGTATATAGGGTATATAATCCCCAGGTGTATCTCAAACATCGCTCAGTACAGATTACAGGATGTATAATCACCAGATGTATAACACACATCGCACAGTACAGTATATAGGGTGTATAATCCCCAGGTCTATCTCACACATCGCTCAGCACAGTATACAGGGTGTATAATCCCCAGGTGTATCTCACACATCGCTCAGTACAGATTACAGGATGTATAATCTAGAGATGAGCGGGTTCGGTTTCTTTGAATCCGAACCCGCACGAACTTCACTTTTTTTTTCACGGGTCCGAGCGACTCGGATCTTCCCGCCTTGCTCGGTTAACCCGAGCGCGCCCGAACGTCATCATGACGCTGTCGGATTCTCGCGAGACTCGGATTCTATATAAGGAGCCGCGCGTCGCCGCCATTTTCACACGTGCATTGAGATTGATAGGGAGAGGACGTGGCTGGCGTCCTCTCCATTAGAATAGATTAGAAGAGAGAGAGAGAGAGAGAGAGATTGTGCAGACAGAGTTTACCACAGTGACCAGTGCAGTTGTTGTTAAGTTAACTTTTATTTAATATATCCGTTCTCTGCTATATCCGTTCTCTGCCTGAAAAAAACGATACACAGCAGTCACACAGTGTGACTCAGTCTGTGGCCCTCATTCCGAGTTGTTCGCTCGGTATTTTTCATCGCATCGCAGTGAAAATCCGCTTAGTACGCATGCGCAATGTTCGCACTGCGACTGCGCCAAGTAACTTTACTATGAAGAAAGTAATTTTACTCACGGCTTTTTCATCGCTCCGGCGATCGTAATGTGATTGACAGGAAATGGGTGTTACTGGGCGGAAACACGGCGTTTCAGGGGCGTGTGGCTGAAAACGCTACCGTTTCCGGAAAAAACGCAGGAGTGGCCGGGGAAACGGTGGGAGTGCCTGGGCGAACGCTGGGTGTGTTTGTGACGTCAACCAGGAACGACAAGCACTGAACTGATCGCACAGGCAGAGTAAGTCTGGAGCTACTCTGAAACTGCTAAGTAGTTAGTAATCGCAATATTGCGAATACATCGGTCGCAATTTTAAGAAGCTAAGATTCACTCCCAGTAGGCGGCAGCTTAGCGTGTGTAACTCTGCTAAATTCGCCTTGCGACCGATCAACTCGGAATGAGGGCCGGTGTGCACTCAGCTCAGCCCAGTGTGCTGCACATCAATGTATAAAAGCTTATAATAATTGTGGGGGAGACTGGGGAGCACTGCAGGTTGTTATAGCAGGAGCCAGGAGTACATAATATTATATTAATTTAAAATTAAACAGTGCACACTTTTGCTGCAGGAGTGCCACTGCCAGTGTGACTAGTGGTGACCAGTGCCTGACCACCAGTATAGTAGTATATTGTTGTATACTATCTCTTTATCAACCAGTCTATATTAGCAGCAGACACAGTACAGTGCGGTAGTTCACGGCTGTGGCTACCTCTGTGTCGGCAGTCGGCACTCGGCAGGCAGTCCGTCCATCCATAATTGTATAATTATATACCACCTAACCGTGGTATTTTTTTTCTTTCTTTATACCGTCGTCATAGTCATACTAGTTGTTACGAGTATACTACTATCTCTTTATCAACCAGTGTACAGTGCGGTAGTTCACGGCTGTGGCTACCTCTGTGTCGGCAGTCGGCAGGCAGTCCGTCCATCCATAATTGTATTATTATAATATATACCACCTAACCGTGGTTTTTTTTTCATTCTTTATACCGTCATAGTGTCATACTAGTTGTTACGAGTATACTACTATCTCTTTATCAACCAGTGTACAGTGCGGTAGTTCACGGCTGTGGCTACCTCTGTGTCGGCAGTCGGCAGGCAGTCCGTCCATCCATAATTGTATTATAATATATACCACCTAACCGTGGTTTTTTTTTCATTCTTTATACCGTCATAGTGTCATACTAGTTGTTACGAGTATACTACTATCTCTTTATCAACCAGTGTACAGTGCGGTAGTTCACGGCTGTGGCTACCTCTGTGTCGGCAGTCGGCAGGCAGTCCGTCCATCCATAATTGTATTATAATATATACCACCTAACCGTGGTTTTTTTTTCATTCTTTATACCGTCATAGTCAGTCATACTAGTTGTTACGAGTATACTACTATCTCTTTATCAACCAGTGTACAGTGCGGTAGTTCACGGCTGTGGCTACCTCTGTGTCGGCACTCGGCAGGCAGTCCGTCCATCCATAATTGTATTATAATATATACCACCTAACCGTGGTTTTTTTTTCATTCTTTATACCGTCATAGTGTCATACTAGTTGTTACGAGTATACTACTATCTCTTTATCAACCAGTGTACAGTGCGGTAGTTCACGGCTGTGGCTTCCTCTGTGTCGGCAGTCGGCAGGCAGTCCGTCCATCCATAATTGTATTATAATATATACCACCTAACCGTGGTTTTTTTTTCATTCTTTATACTGTCATAGTGTCATACTAGTTGTTACGAGTATACTACTATCTCTTTATCAACCAGTGTACAGTGCGGTAGTTCACGGCTGTGGCTACCTCTGTGTCGGCAGTCGGCAGGCAGTCCGTCCATCCATAATTGTATTATAATATATACCACCTAACCGTGGTTTTTTTTTCATTCTTTATACCGTCATAGTCAGTCATACTAGTTGTTACGAGTATACTACTATCTCTTTATCAACCAGTGTACAGTGCGGTAGTTCACGGCTGTGGCTACCTCTGTGTCGGAACTCGGCAGGCAGTCCGTCCATCCATAATTGTATTACAATATATACCACCTAACCGTGGTTTTTTTATACCACCTAACCGTGGCAGTCCGTCCATAATTGTATACTAGTATCCAATCCATCCATCTCCATTGTTTACCTGAGGTGCCTTTTAGTTCTGCCTATAAAATATGGAGAACAAAAAAGTTGAGGTTCCAAAATTAGGGAAAGATCAAGATCCACTTCCACCTCGTGCTGAAGCTGCTGCCACTAGTCATGGCCGAGACGATGAAATGCCAGCAACGTCGTCTGCCAAGGCCGATGCCCAATGTCATAGTACAGAGCATGTCAAATCCAAAACACCAAATATCAGAAAAAAAAGGACTCCAAAACCTAAAATAAAATTGTCGGAGGAGAAGCGTAAACTTGCCAATATGCCATTTACCACACGGAGTGGCAAGGAACGGCTGAGGCCCTGGCCTATGTTCATGGCTAGTGGTTCAGCTTCACATGAGGATGGAAGCACTCAGCCTCTCGCTAGAAAACTGAAAAGACTCAAGCTGGCAAAAGCACCGCAAAGAACTGTGCGTTCTTTGAAATCCCAAATCCACAAGGAGAGTCCAATTGTGTCGGTTGCGATGCCTGACCTTCCCAACACTGGACGTGAAGAGCATGCGCCTTCCACTATTTGCATGCCCCCTGCAAGTGCTGGAAGGAGCACCCGCAGTCCAGTTCCTGATAGTCAGATTGAAGATGTCAGTGTTGAAGTACACCAGGATGAGGAGGATATGGGTGTTGCTGGCGCTGGGGAGGAAATTGACCAGAAGGATTCTGATGGTGAGGTGGTTTGTTTAAGTCAGGCACCCGGGGAGACACCTGTTGTCCGTGGGAGGAATATGGCCGTTGACATGCCAGGTGAAAATACCAAAAAAATCAGCTCTTCGGTGTGGAGGTATTTCACCAGAAATGCGGACAACAGGTGTCAAGCCGTGTGTTCCCTTTGTCAAGCTGTAATAAGTAGGGGTAAGGACGTTAACCACCTCGGAACATCCTCCCTTATACGTCACCTGCAGCGCATTCATAATAAGTCAGTGACAAGTTCAAAAACTTTGGGTGACAGCGGAAGCAGTCCACTGACCAGTAAATCCCTTCCTCTTGTAACCAAGCTCACGCAAACCACCCCACCAACTCCCTCAGTGTCAATTTCCTCCTTCCCCAGGAATGCCAATAGTCCTGCAGGCCATGTCACTGGCAAGTCTGACGAGTCCTCTCCTGCCTGGGATTCCTCCGATGCATCCTTGCGTGTAACGCCTACTGCTGCTGGCGCTGCTGTTGTTGCCGCTGGGAGTCGATGGTCATCCCAGAGGGGAAGTCGTAAGCCCACTTGTACTACTTCCAGTAAGCAATTGACTGTTCAACAGTCCTTTGCGAGGAAGATGAAATATCACAGCAGTCATCCTACTGCAAAGCGGATAACTGAGTCCTTGACAACTATGTTGGTGTTAGACGTGCGTCCGGTATCCGCCGTTAGTTCACAGGGAACTAGACAATTTATTGAGGCAGTGTGCCCCCGTTACCAAATACCATCTAGGTTCCACTTCTCTAGGCAGGCGATACCGAGAATGTACACGGACGTCAGAAAAAGACTCACCAGTGTCCTAAAAAATGCAGTTGTACCCAATGTCCACTTAACCACGGACATGTGGACAAGTGGAGCAGGGCAGGGTCAGGACTATATGACTGTGACAGCCCACTGGGTAGATGTATGGACTCCCGCCGCAAGAACAGCAGCGGCGGCACCAGTAGCAGCATCTCGCAAACGCCAACTCTTTCCTAGGCAGGCTACGCTTTGTATCACCGCTTTCCAGAATACGCACACAGCTGAAAACCTCTTACGGCAACTGAGGAAGATCATCGCGGAATGGCTTACCCCAATTGGACTCTCCTGTGGATTTGTGGCATCGGACAACGCCAGCAATATTGTGTGTGCATTAAATATGGGCAAATTCCAGCACGTCCCATGTTTTGCACATACCTTGAATTTGGTGGTGCAGAATTTTTTAAAAAACGACAGGGGCGTGCAAGAGATGCTGTCGGTGGCCAGAAAAATTGCGGGACACTTTCGGCGTACAGGCACCACGTACAGAAGACTGGAGCACCACCAAAAACTACTGAACCTGCCCTGCCATCATCTGAAGCAAGAAGTGGTAACGAGGTGGAATTCAACCCTCTATATGCTTCAGAGGTTGGAGGAGCAGCAAAAGGCCATTCAAGCCTATACAATTGAGCACGATATAGGAGATGGAATGCACCTGTCTCAAGTGCAGTGGAGAATGATTTCAACGTTGTGCAAGGTTCTGATGCCCTTTGAACTTGCCACACGTGAAGTCAGTTCAGACACTGCCAGCCTGAGTCAGGTCATTCCCCTCATCAGGCTTTTGCAGAAGAAGCTGGAGGCATTGAAGAAGGAGCTAACACGGAACGATTCCGCTAGGCATGTGGGACTTGTGGATGCAGCCCTTAATTCGCTTAACAAGGATTCACGGGTGGTCAATCTGTTGAAATCAGAGCACTACATTTTGGCCACCGTGCTCGATCCTAGATTTAAAGCCTACCTTGGATCTCTCTTTCCGGCAGACACAGGTCTGCTGGGGTTGAAAGACCTGCTGGTGACAAAATTGTCAAGTCAAGCGGAACGCGACCTGTCAACATCTCCTCCTTCACATTCTCCCGCAACTGGGGGTGCGAGGAAAAGGCTCAGAATTCCGAGCCCACCCGCTGGCGGTGATGCAGGGCAGTCTGGAGCGACTGCTGATGCTGATGCTGACTGCGACTGCTGATGCTGACATCTGGTCCGGACTGAAGGACCTGACAACGATTAGTAATAAGTTTTACTCGGGAGAACCAGCAGCAGAAAGGCTGAGGCTCAATATTCCAGAAGGCAGAAGCTCCATAGGGCTAACGGACAGCAGAGAAAAGTTATAATATTGGACATACAGTAGGTACAGCAGTCATCTATTATTGTCCCGGTCCCCAAAAATGGTAAGGCCAGTGAGCCAAACGATTACCGACCAATTGCTCTGACATCTCTTATAATGAAGGCCTTTGAAAGATTGGTTATGGGACACATAAAAAAAAGTATCCCAGCCAATCTGGATCCTTTTCAATTTGCATATAAAGCAAATAGGTCGACAGATGACGCTGCTATCACCTTGATTCATCGTGTGGCTACCCATCTAGAATCCACATGTTCCTCTGCGAGAATTTTGTTCGTGGATTACAGTTCGGCATTTAATACAGTAATCCCAACATCATTAGTGTTTAAATTATCTGAGTTGGGATTGAATAACTTTGTATGTAGATGGATCTTGGATTTCTTGACTAACAGGCCCCAATCTGTTAGATTGTACAATTCCCTGTCAAGCGAACTTGTAATCAGTACAGGGGTGCCTCAGGGTTGTGTACTGAGTCCCCTGCTGTACTCTCTGTTTACCTATGATTGCCATTCAAATTCGGAGTCAGTTCACATTATTAAATTTGCCGATGATATCGCAGTCGTAGGTTTAATAAGTAAGGACGATGAGTCAGAATATAGATCTGAGGTCGCTAGGTTAGAAGCTTGGAGTCAAACTAATCACTTAATTTTAAATGTAAAAAAAACAAAAGAAATGATTGTAGATTTTAGGAAAATTCACATGCAGCCTTCTTGTCCCCTAGTCGTAAATAACCAGGTTGTGGAGACAGTTGAGTCCTTTAAATTCCTGGGTATTAACATCTCCAATGACCTGTCTTGGGGTATCCATACACGATGTGTTGTTAAAAAATCTCAACAACGCCTGTTTTTATTGAGGAAAATGCGCATGGCAGGGATACGTAAGGAGATTTTAGTAAACTTTTATTCAGCAATTTTAGAGAGTGTCCTCACATACGGAATTATAGTATGGTTTGGAAACTGTACTGCTATAGAACGTAAGTCCCTTCAGAGAGTGGTTAAAACTGCAAGTAGAGTAATTGGAGTCAGCCTGCCCTGTATTCAGGATATATATGAAAAAAGGCTCCTCACTAAGGTGAAAAGTATTCTGGGAGATCTATCTCATCCAAATGGGGGGATGTTTTCTGTGTTGCCATCTAATAGGCGTTACCGTTCTATTCTTTGTCGGACAAACCGGTTAAGGGGTAGTTTTTTCCCAAAAGCAATAAACATGTTAAACCAGATAGGACTGAGATAAATTGACAATTGGGAATGTCTTGGGTTTAGGAGTGCTCTCTTCGTTCTGTTCTTATGGTCTCTGTATATGCTTGCTTTTTAGTTTCGTTGATTGTTCATTGAACTATTGATGACAATAAAGTATTATTATTATTATTACGGACATGTCGTCTACTGTCACTGCATATGATTCTCTCAACATTGATAGAATGGTGGAGGATTATATGAGTGACCGCATCCAAGTAGGCACGTCACACAGTCCGTACTTATACTGGCAGGAAAAAGAGGCAATTTGGAGGCCCTTGCACAAACTGGCTTTATTCTACCTAAGTTGCCCTCCCACAAGTGTGTACTCCGAAAGAGTGTTTAGTGCCGCCGCTCACCTTGTCAGCAATCGGCGTACGAGGTTACATCCAGAAAATGTGGAGAAGATGATGTTCATTAAAATGAATTATAATCAATTCCTCCGCGGAGACATTGACCAGCAGCAATTGCCTCCACAAAGTACACAGGGAGCTGAGATGGTGGATTCCAGTGGGGACGAATTGATAATCTGTGAGGAGGGGGATGTACACGGTGATATATCGGAGGGTGAAGATGAGGTGGACATCTTGCCTCTGTAGAGCCAGTTTGTGCAAGGAGAGATTAATTGCTTCTTTTTTGGGGGGGGTCCAAACCAACCCGTCATATCAGTCACAGTCGTGTGGCAGACCCTGTCACTGAAATGATGGGTTGGTTAAAGTGTGCATGTCCTGTTTTGTTTATACAACATAAGGGTGGGTGGGAGGGCCCAAGGATAATTCCATCTTGCACCTCTTTTTTCTTTTCTTTTTCTTTGCATCATGTGCTGATTGGGGAGGGTTTTTTGGAAGGGACATCCTGCGTGACACTGCAGTGCCACTCCTAGATGGGCCCGGTGTTTGTGTCGGCCACTAGGGTCGCTAATCTTACTCACACAGCTACCTCATTGCGCCTCTTTTTTTCTTTGCGTCATGTGCTGTTTGGGGAGGGTTTTTTGGAAGGGACATCCTGCGTGACACTGCAGTGCCACTCCTAGATGTGCCCGGTGTTTGTGTCGGCCACTAGGGTCGCTAATCTTACTCACACAGTCAGCTACCTCATTGCGCCTCTTTTTTTCTTTGCGTCATGTGCTGTTTGGGGAGGGTTTTTTGGAAGGGCCATCCTGCGTGACACTGCAGTGCCACTCCTAGATGGGCCCGGTGTTTGTGTCGGCCACTAGGGTCGCTAATCTTACTCACACAGCTACCTCATTGCGCCTCTTTTTTTCTTTGCGTCATGTGCTGTTTGGGGAGGGTTTTTTGGAAGGGACATCCTGCGTGACACTGCAGTGCCACTCCTAGATGGGCCCGGTGTTTGTGTCGGCCACTAGGGTCGCTTATCTTACTCACACAGCGACCTCGGTGCAAATTTTAGGACTAAAAATAATATTGTGAGGTGTGAGGTATTCAGAATAGACTGAAAATGAGTGTAAATTATGGTTTTTGAGGTTAATAATACTTTGGGATCAAAATGACCCCCAAATTCTATGATATAAGCTGTTTTTTAGTGTTTTTGGAAAAAAACACCCGAATCCAAAACACACCCGAATCCGACAAAAAAAATTCGGTGAGGTTTTGCCAAAACGCGTTCGAACCCAAAACACGGCCGCGGAACCGAACCCAAAACCAAAACACAAAACCCGAAAAATTTCAGGCGCTCATCTCTAGTATAATCACCAGGTGTATAACACACATCGCACAGTACAGTATATAGGGTGTATAATCACCAGGTGTATCACAAACGTTGCACAGTACAGTATACAGGGTGTATAATCCCCAGGTGTATCTCACACATCGCTCAGTACAGATTACAGGATGTATAAAATCACCAGGTATATAACACACGTCGCACAGTACAGTATACATACTGGTCACAACAATGCAGCAGATATTGAGCACTGATCAGGATACTAGAAGTGACACAGAGCTGCAAGATACAGCAATAGCCTACTGTACTGTACTATATATGTATACTGCTGGTCACCAAAATTCTGCACTGTCCTACTATATACTGCTCACAATAATGCAGCACACATATGGAATGGATACTTGCAGTGACACAGAGCTGCAAGATACAGCAATGGCCTACTGTACTGTACAACTATATACTGTTGGTCACCAAAATGCTGCACTGTACTACTATATATACTGCTCACAACAATGCAGCACAGATATGGAATGGATACTTCCAGTGACACAGAGCTGCAAGATACAGCAATGGCCTACTGTACAACTATAAACTGTTGGTCACCAAAATGCTGCACTGTCATACTATATATACTGCTCACAAAAATGCAGCACAGATATGGAATGGATACTTGCAGTGACACAGAGCTGCAAGATACAGCAATGGCCTACTGTACTGTACAACTATATACTGTTGGTCACCAAAATGAACCACACTGAGCACAGATATTTGCAGCACACTGAGCACAGATATGGAGCTTTTCAGGCTGAGAACGTAGATATTTGCAGCACACTCAGCACAGATATTTGCAGCACACTCAGCACAGATATGGAGCGTTTTCAGGCAGAGAACGTAGATATTTTCAGCACACTGAGCACAGATATTTGCAGCACACTGAGCACAGATATTTGCAGCACACTGAGCACAGATATTGGCAGCACACTGAACACAGATATGGAGCTTTTCAGGGAGAGAACGCAGCCACGTCCTCTCTGTTCAATCTCCAATGCACGAGTGAAAATGGCGGTGACGCGCGGCTCTTTATATAGAATACGATTCTCGCGAGAATCCGACAGCGGGATGATGACGTTCGGCCGCGTTCGGGTTAACCGAGCAAGGCGGGAAGATCCGAGGCTGCCTCGGAACCGTGTAAAATAGGTGAAGTTCGGGGGGGTTCGGATCTCGGAGTACCGAACCCGCTCATCTCTACACAGGAGTTCTTAAAATCTAAGCAATCTAGTCAGATTGCTTACATTTTTAGCAGCGATCACTCCGTATGTACCCCCCTTTAGAGATGATCATACCTTGTAAAGATATATGGATACACTGATGGTGTGAGGCAGAGTGTTTCCACGATAAAACCCTGCAGGGATCCAAAGCTTGTAACCAGTGAATGAAAAAATCCTGCTTGGACAGATTCACTCCATGCACGCTGATTGATGCCGACGCATTTCAAGATAACAGAGGCTCGTTTTCATGATCATCTTTTATTCTACTGTATATAAATAAACAAATATGCACTTGTTCATATTCTTGTGAATTTTATAGTTCTCTTGCTGCATTTGCCTATATAAAACAAGGACTACATACAAAATATTGAAACTGCATCTGATGTTTCCACTGCACCATTATTTCTTGTGATTTTATATGTATCTGTTTATATATTTCCCTGTCATATGTTTTATTGTCATGTTTGGTCATTTTTTTAACCATACAAAGCACTATCTGTTATCCATATAGTGTCTATCCTTGTGGGAACACTAAGCGCCCAGTGGTCTCACACCAGTTACCTCCACTATTGCAGTGTTTATTGTGCTTGGTTGTTGGTTGGAGTTTGCACCTTAATTGTTTGGGAAAACTAGACCACACAAGTACTATGGCAGTTGGTACTGTTAGAATAAAAATGGGGTGGGTGGAGCTACAGCTCCGGGCCTCCACATCACTGCGGTAGCTTTATGATGATCAGATACTTATCTTGCCACACAGTTGGCTTTAATTATAACAATTGTTTTTCTAGTTTTCTCATACAATTGTGCAATTTTTCTATTTTTATGTATTTAGGGAGACATTGGGGCTAATAGTGTAGGGGAGTACACCCACCCACATGGTTCTGGCCACACCCACACAGCACTGATCACAGCTCCCCACCTTTTCAGTATAGGCCCTTGGACATTTCCAGGCCCAGGCCCATGTGACACTTAAGCCGGCCCTAGCAGGAACAGTCCCCTAGATGGGCAGTGCAGTTGGTGTAGTGGTTAGCATTACTGCCTTACAGACCTGAAGTCATAAGTTTAATTCCTGATTTAGGCATTATCTGTGTAAAATCTGTATGTTCTTTCAGAGTTTGTGAGAGTATGTTTGGGGTGTACAGGTTACTGCCTACACTCCACGAATATACTATTAGGTTATTTGGCTTCTGACCAAAAAATAGACCCTAGTTAGTATGTGCACCCATGTTATAGGGTATACAGATTGTAATCTCCATTGTGGCAGCTATTAATGTAAATAAATGTAATATTATGTGCATTGTGTTGCATAATATGTGTATGCTACAGATGGGTCCACGTTTATCTTGACCTTTAATAGGATTAACTGAGACTGGCCAGTCGGACTTAATCCCCTGCTGTATTGCTCTCTGTATTGTATTGCAGCTGAGAACAATAGATGAAGGGTTTATGCTAATAAGTCATGATGTTCCTAGACGCAGAAAACTAGTCAAGATAACCGTGGACCCAATCTGTATATAAATTAATTTTAAGATATAATAACATAACTAAGTCCTATTACAACCACAACCAGAAAACACTGCCAATCCACAATTATCCCACCTCTGTATTGCAGCCACAACAAGATAAGTGTTGTGAACCAGTTTGGGCAGTACAGACGGAGTAATGGTTATATGCTAACATTGGTTTTCTGAAAAACAAGAACACTGCGGAACTACAAAAAACAATGCCGCCATGTAACTGTCTATTTTTAAACTTGGTTTCCTAGGATTGTGGCTTAAAAATCACAATATATGTGATGGTCCAGTCAGTATACTCAATCATCTTAAGCAGTGGTTCCTGAACTAGGTGTCATGGCACCCTAAGGTGCCACAGAACACTGCCAATCATAGAATATGTGGACAAACAGAAGTGCAAGCTTGTCCACCACCATGTAACTGAATTTAAAGATGATAGGATTGCACAATTTATTTCTCTGAATCATTTTTTTGAGTTTAACAATAAGAAATTTTGGCCTAGAAGTGCCATGACAAAAACATACTGATCCTATAGGGTGCTGTGATTCAAGAACATTTGGGAACCACTAATCTAAAATCAACAAAGTGGGCATTTTAGGTTGCTCAGGTAGCAAACAATGTAAATGAGACACCCAACATTACTATTGTCTGATGACAAGACATTGGCCCTCATTCCGAGTTGTTCGCTCGCAAGCTGCTTTTAGCAGCATTGCACACGCTAAGCCGTCGCCTACTGGGAGTGAATCTTAGCTCAGCAGAATTGCGAACGAAAGATTAGCAGAATTGCGAATAGAAATTTCTTACCAGTTTCTGAGTAGCTCCACACTTACTCTGACACTGCGATCAGTTCAGTCAGTTTCGTTCCTGGTTTGACGTCACAAACACACCCAGCGTTCGCCCAGACACTCCCCCGTTTCTCCAGCCACTCCCGCGTTTTCCCCAGAAACGGCAGCGTTTTTTCACACACACCCATAAAATGGTCAGTTTCCGCCCAGAAACACCCACTTCCTGTCAATCACACTCCGATCACCAGAACGAAGAAAAAACCTTGTAATGCCATGAGTAAAATACCAATCTTCTAAGCAAATTTACTTGACGCAGCCGCAGTGCGAACATTGCGCATGCGCAGTTAGCGGAAAATTGCACGATGCGAAGAAAAATAATGAGCGAACAACTCGGAATGAGGGCCATAGGGGGGTAATTCAGATCTGATCGCAGCAGCAAATTTGATAGCAGTTGGGCAAAACTGTGGCCCTCATTCCGAGTTGTTCGCTCGCTAGCTACTTTTAGCAGAAATGCAAGCACAAAGCCGCCGCCCTCTGGGAGTGTATCTTAGCATAGCAGTATTTGCTAACGAAAGATTAGCAATTGCTAACGAAAGATTAACAATTGCTAACGAAAGATTAGCAATTCTGCTATTATTAGCAGAATTGCTAACGAAAGCAATTTCCTTGCAGTTTCTGAGTAGCTCCAGACCTACTCCTAGATTGCGATCACCTCAGTCTGTTTAGTTCCCGGTTTGACGTCACAAACACGCCCTGCGTTCGGCCAGCCACTCCTCCGTTTCTCCAGCCACTCCTGCGTTTTTACCTGGCACGCCTGCGTTTTTTAGCACACTCCCTGAAAACGGCCAGTTTCCGCCCAGAAACACCCACTTCCTGTCAATCACACTACGATCAGCAGAGCGATTGAAAAGCTTCGTTCTCCCGTGAGTAAAATAGCATAGTTTTGTGTAAAATTGCTTAGCGCGTGCGCCCTGCTGTGCATACGCATGCGCAGAACTGACGGATTTTAGCCTATTAGCAATTCTGCTAAAATTAGCAGCGAGCAAACAACTCGTAATGAGGGCCTATCTGTACTGCAGGTGGGGCAGATATACATTTGCAGAGAGAGTTAGATTTCGGGTGGGATATTTTGTTTCAGTGCAGGGTAAACACTGGCGGCTTTATTTTTTGCCCAACTGCTAACAAATTTGCTGCTGCGATCAGATTTGAATTAGGCCCATAAACTAGAGATGAGAGGGTTCGGTTTAACTCAGTTCTCAAAACGGCATCTTATTGGCTCACAAATGTCATGTGTTTTGGATAACCAATAGGAAAAATCAAGAAAAAAACGAACTGGCTTTAATTCTGGCGTTAAATCCAAACCCACTCATCTCTGCCATAAACCAGATGGTCTTCATCAGTATTATCAAATCTATTTCGTCTCAGAAGTCATGTTGTGGAACTAATTTATCATATCTTTACAACTTGTACTAATTACAATTTTGATATCATTATAAAAGTAGAAGAGAAGGAGGAACCTTAATGGGTGCTGCACAGTAAGCGCCATTGCGATTACTCATTTTATGCTACTATATTTTATTTTAGGCATTATTGGTGGTTAAACCAATTAACCTCATATTCTGCAAATATACATCTTCAAGAGCACCCAGTTTTTGTCTACACCCCCTGGTCTTGTATCATCATAAAAATGTTTGACAACAGTTTCATACTGTTTTTTTTCCTAGCTGTGTTAATATGTATAATTTTACACACTGGGTCCTTAAGTTGTGTTAGGAGCAAACCCAGGTTAACCTTTGTATGAAGACAAATCATATTGTGATAGGGTGTAAATGATGTTTTTTTTAAAGTAGGTACAATATTACCATTACATTTGCAGAAGATGCTTCTCTCCCTCCCAACTCTAAAATTTGACTACACATTTGAAATATTACCCCACCCACCAGCCTGTGGTGCATCATTGTTTTGGCATGGTGAAGAATTGCACCTTCTAGCTGGATTCACTCCAAACTGTAAATTCGTCCCTGTATGCCCTTGTCGGCCTATAATTAATACCATCTTATGGCTGTCCCCTTAGGCTTTTTAAAAAGGTGTTAATCAATAATAAAGAATGCTATTAAGTCAGAGCAAAATTAGCCATCAGGGACAGTTCCCTGTCTTTTCCTTATGCACTTCTTTAGGACTACATAGTGTTACTGTAAGGCTTTCAAGGTATGCTCAGCTCACATATTTTCTCATGGGTCCCATTAAGCAGGTTCAGACAAGCACATCTTGCTCCTTATTGGACTAGTAGTTTAGTGTGAAGTTATGAAGACATAGCTTTGTGTGTAATAGATGCCTGAAGCACAGACCTCTGTGGACAGAAAATGACACACATTACAACACATACACACTGGTCTGCCACTGAAGAGACCATGTTGATATTGAAAGTATGCATGCAATACGCATTTGCATGTTTTACAGGCAGAATTGGTATTTCAGTGTTTCCAGTCTTATCCAAACCACACTACACAGCAGAACTAACTGATGTACTTTAAGCTTTAAGGGGCTGATTCACTAAGGATTGCAAATTCTGCTAATTAGCAGAATTTGCAATCCTTTTGTTCGCGTGATGGGCAGAGCTGGCCCTAACCAATATGATGCCCTAGGCAAGATTTTGGCTGGTGCCCCCTAGCACCACTGCTAGTTCCGCCTCTGACCCTGCACGCCTTTCCCAGCAGCATCACCCCTCACCCATAGAAATCCTCATTTTGGTGTTCACATTTTATTATGCGATAGCGTTCCTAATTCACATTACACACACTGTAATACCACTTTACATTATATGTACGTTACTCCATACAGTAGTGCCCCTTATTCACATTACATCACACTGAATTGATCCTTACATTACACCACACCATATTGCTCTTTATTTACAATAGACCACACAGTAGTGTCCTTTCTATACGTTACGCCACACAGTAGAGCACTTTATACACATAATGCCACCATTAGTAATGCATTTATACACATAATACCACACAGCAATGCCCCTTACACATGACACACATTATTAATGTCCTTATAAACATAATGCACCTTACATATTATACCAACTTTTATTAATGCCCTTATACACATAATGTCCCTTACACATAAGCCGCACATTATTAATGCCCTTATACACATAATGACACACATAGTGCCCCTTACACATTTGCTGCACATTATTAATGCATTTATACACATGACTACTGCACAACCAACCCAGCCACACACAGCACTCACATGGCTGCTAACACTGTGACCTCTGCCTCTGCTTGGATACAGATGTGTCCACATCCATCTTGCCTTGATATGCCATGCAGTAGGAGATGCCTGGCATAAGTCAGTTGGCAGCTCTACTAAAGTCAGGCACCTTTTGTTTTAATGAAAATGCATCTTATTTGCATTACTTTGTGGCTAGGATGCACAAGCAACTTTTGCTGATTAAAATGATATGTGGCATGCCTATATGCTGTGTGCGACTGTGGCTGTATCTGCATATGGAATGGTACGTTACAGTGATTTCCAGGAATACACTGTAACGTAGCATTTCGTATGCAGATACAGCCGCATTTACACACACAGAATATAGGCATGCTGCATATCATTTTAATCAGCAGAAGCTGCTTGTGCCCCTAGGCATACCAAATGCCCTAGGCAATTGCCTAGATTGCCTATGCCTACTAGGGCCGGCTCTGATGATGGGGGTCACCCATCACAGGGCAAGGCTGCCCAGCATGCTCACGAGATACGGTCTTTAGGTCGACAGTAAGTATGTTGACACTGTCTAGGTTGACCTCTATTGGTCGACAGTATGTAGGTCGACATGGTTTCTAGATCAACAGGGACTCTAGGTCAACATGACAAAAGGTCAACATGAGTTTTTCACTTTTTTTTTCATTTTTTTTACTTTTTCATACTTTAAGATCCATGTGGACTACAATTGGGAACGGTAACCTGTGCCGAGCGCAGAGGTAGCGGAGAGAGGTACCTTTGCTTGCCATGCGAGGGGACACGGTGCACTACTTGGGGTTATGGGTCACTGTATGGAGAAAACGACACCAAAAAAAGTAAAAAAACTAATGTCGACCCTTTTTCATGTTGACCTCATACTTGTCGACATAGAGTCCCTGTCGACCTAGAAACCATGTTGACCTATTTACTGTCGACCAATAGTGGTCGAGCCAGACACTGTCGACCTAAGTTTAATCTACCTAACATACCACACCCCATGCTGATCATCGCCTCCCCCCTTGATAAAGCAGAAATTGCGATCGCATCAAATTTTCTGCTTCATCGTAGAAATTAAGGTTACCTCCTGCCGACGCAGCTTGGCTGTGCTGGCTGGAGGCCCATTGCCATGTTATGGATCGCGGCGGCTGTATGTGACATCATGCAGCTGCCGCGATCATGCCCACACCACTCCCTCATTTGCCCGACTCTGCCCCCACAACGCTCTGTCTCCGCCTAGGAAACGGAGCGTTGCCGCCCCATACCCGCTCCGTGAATGCCTCTCAGAGAATGGAATCCCCCCGAACCGCTAACAATTTCTCAGAGAACCGAACCACCCAACCCCCGAACTTCAAGATCTGAGCCAGGATCTGAGCCTGGTTTGGGACTTCCTGCCAGACTCAGATCACAGAACGAAGCAAAACCTCATCATCCAACTGTCAGATTCTCGCAGGTTTTGGATTCCATACACAGAGCTGCACGTTGCCGCATTTTCACTCTGTACTTGGAGAGTGAGGGAGACAGACCTCTTTTTCTCTGTCAGCGGTGGCATTGGGTGCGGTCAGTGTGTAGCTGTAAAAAAATCAGGGGTGCAGTGAAAATAAATGTACACTGGCCCTGTCTTGTATGCTGTAAAAATTCAGGGGCGCAGTGAAAATCAATGTACACTGGCCCTGTCTTGTATGCTGTAAAAATTCAGGGTTGCAGTAAAAATCAATGTACACTGGTCCTGTCTTGTATGCTGTAAAAATTCAGGGGTGCAGTGAAAATCAATATACACTGGCCCTGTCTTATAATGCTGTAAAAATTCAGGGGTGCAGTGAAAATAAATATACACTGGCCCTGTCTTGTATACAGGGGTGCTGATGTTAAAATAGAAGTACACTGGCCCTGTCCTGTATGCTGTAAAAATACAGGGGTGCTGTTGTTAAATAAAGTATACTAGCCCAAATACAGGGGTGCTGTTGTTAAAATAAAGGTACACTGGCCCTGTCCTGTATGCTGTAAAAATACAGGGGTGCTGTTATTAAAATAAAAGTATACTAACTCAAATACAGGGGTGCTGTTGTTAAAATAAAAGTACACTGGCTCTTTACTGTATGCTGTAAAAATACAGGGGCGCTGTTGTTAAAATAAAATTACACTAGCCCTGTCTTGTATACTGTAAAAATATAGGGGTGTTGTTCAAATACAGGGGTGCTGGCCCTATCTTGTATGCTGTAAAAATACAGGGCTGCTGTGAAAATAAAGGGGTACTGTTCTGTGTGCTGTAATAATAAAAGGGTGCTGTCCTGTGAATTGGAGAACAAAAATTTGGAGGAAAAAATAGTGAAAGATCAGGAACCACTTCCAGTTCCTAGTACTAGTGCTGAAGCTGCTGCTGCCACCAGTCATGACAGTGACAATGCCATTCCATCAACGTCATCTGCTAAGGCTGATGCCCAATCTCATAGAGGGCATGTAAAATCCAAGAAGCAAAAATTAATAATCAGAAAAAAAAGAAATTATCTGATGAGAAACGTAAAATTAGTAATATGCATTCATGACACGAAGTGGCAAGGAAAGGCTAAGGCCTTGGCCTATGTTCATGACTGGTGGTTCAGCTTCTCATGAGGATGGAAGCCCTCTTCCCTCTTTAAAAATTTAAAAAATTAAGCTTGTTAAAGCACAGGAAAAAACAACTGTGCATTCAGAGATATCACAAATCCCCAAGGAGAGTCCAAGTGTGTCCACGGTTGAGATGTCTAGGCATGACCTTCCCAAGACTGTATGGGAAGAGGAGGCTCCTACCAGCATTTGCATGCCTCATGCAAGTGCTGGGAGGCACACCGCCAGTCCAGTTGCTGAAATTGAGATTGAGGATGTCACTGTAGAAGTACACCAGGATGAGGAGGATATTGGTGTAGCTGGCGCTGAGGTGGAAGTTTACGATGAGGATTCTGATGGTGATGTGGTTTGTTTGAATAAGGCACTAGTTGAAAAAGTTGTTGGCCATGGCATTAGAAAGCCTATTGTCATTCCTGGGCAAACACCAAAAAAGCCACCTCTTTGGTGTGGAATTATTTCTCCACAAATCCGGACAACAGGTGTCAAGCCATGTGTTGCCTTTGTGTTGCCGTTGTCAATCCATAATAAGTAGGGGTAAGGACGTTAACCACCTAGGAACATCCTACCTTATACGTCACCTGCAGCGTATTCATCATAAGCCATTGTCAAGTTCAGAGACTTTGGGTAATAGCGTTAGCAGTCCACTGACACCTAAATCCCTTCTTCCTGTTGTAACCAAGCTCCTGCAATCCACACCACCAACTCCCATAACGTCAATTTCCTCCTCAGTCAGGAACGTAAGTAGTCCTGCAGGCCATGTCACTGGCATGACTGGCAAGTCCTTTCCTATCTGGGATTCCTCCAGAGTATCCTTGAGTGCTACACCAACTGCTGTCACTGCTGTTGTTGCTGCTGGGAGTCGATCGTCATCCCAACAGTCCTTTGCGAGGAAGATGAAATATGACAGCAGTCACCCTGTTGCAAAGCGGATTACTGAGGCCATAACAACTATGCTGGTGTTAGATGTGCATCCGGTATCCACATTTAGTGCAGTGGGATTTAGACCATTAATGGACGTACTGTGTCCCCGGTATCAAATCTGGTCTAGATTACACTTCACTAGGCAAGTGATTCCCGGCCTGTACAGGGACATTAAGAAAATTGTCATCACTGTCCTCAAAAATGCAGTTGTACCCACTGTCCACAAACAATATCACCACTTTATCCTACGGCGCTTTTAGATCGGATGAATGACAGTTTCTAAACTCTGCCTCCTCAGGTGTTTCTCCAAAGCGGACAAATTCTCACAGCTTCTATATGCTCAAGAGATAAAGAAGAGGAAATCTCATAGTGTATCACCCCTTCAATAATTTTCACACACAGCTGAGGACTTTTTTGGTGAAGCTCTCCAGAGGTCAGATGGTACAGTGGGTATTCGGGGACGCCTGTGACACTGTTTAATAATACGCTTATATATACTTTTTACATGGTACACCATATGACCATCCATAATTTGCTATTTGCACTGTGTTCTTTTTGGGGGATTTTATTACATTTATTACACTATTGGAAGCTTTTCTTTTATTCCATATGCAATGGAAGAGTATTGAAAGAATATTAAAGGAAGGAGGAGATTCATAACAGGCTATAGCCGCTCCAGTAAAAGTGTTATTGTCTACTTAGTCAGTAGACCCCCAAATCCGGTAGAAGGCTATAAAACTAACCCTGTGTGTGAAAATTATTGAAGGGGTGATACACTATACGATTTCCTCTTCTTTATCTCTTGAGCATATAGAAGCTGTGAGAATTTGTCCGCTTTGGAGAAACACTTGAGGAGGCAGAGTTTAGAAACTGTCATTCATCCGATCTAAAAGTGCCAAATGATAAAGTGGTGATATTGTTTGTTTGTGTATTGTTTAGTGGTTTGGGTAGAAGTCACTTCACCTGCTTGTCCATTGGGCTGCTGTTGGGTGCACTTGATCTGGTTACACAAAAATTTGTACCCACTGTCCACTTAACCACGGACATGTGGACAAGTGGAGCAGGGCAAACTAAGGACTACATGACTGTGGCAGCCCACTGGGTAGATGTATTGCCTCCTGCAGCAACAACAGCAGTGGCACCAGTAGCAGCATCTCAGAAACGCCAACTCGGTCCTAGGCAGGCTACGCTATGTATTACCGGTTTCTGTAAGAGACACACCACTGACAACCTCTTACGGAAACTGATGGACATCATCGCACAATGGCTTACCCCACTTTAACTCTCCTGGGGATTTGAGATATCTGACAACGCCACAAATATTGTGCGTGCATTACATTTGGACAAATTCCAGCATGTCCCATGCATTGCACATACAATTAATTTGAAGGTGCAGATTTTTTTTTAAAATGACAGGGGCGTGCAGGAGATGCTGTCGGTGACCAAAAAAATTGCTGCCCACTTTCGACATTCAGTGACTGCGTGCTGAAGACTGGAGCGCCAGCAAACACTCCTGAACCTGCCGTGCCATCACTTGAAGCAAGAGGTGTTAATGAGGTGGAATTCTACACTCTATATGCTTTAGAGGATGGAGGAGCAGCAAAAGGCCATTCAAGCCTATACATCCACTATGATTAAGGCAAAGGAGGGAGAATGCACCTGACTCAAGCACAGTCACACGTGAAGTCAGTTCAGACACTACCAGCTTGAGTCAGGTCATTTCCCTCATCAGGCATTTGCAGAAGCAGCTGGAAAAATTGAAGGAGGAGCTAAGATGGAGCGATTCCGCTAAGTATGTGGGACTTGTGGATGGAGCCCTTCATTCGCTTTGCCAGGAATCAAGGGTGGTCAATCTGTTGAAATCAGAACACTACATTTTGGCCACCGTGCTTGATCCTAGGTTTGAAGCCTATGTTGTATCTCTCTTTCTGGCAGATACAAGTCTGCAGAGGTTCAAACACCTGCTGGTGAGAAAATTGTAACTCAAGCGGAACGTGACCCGTCAATAGCTCCTCCTTCATTTTCTCTCACAACTGGGGCTGCGAGGAAATAAACAACATTTCCTAGCCCACCCGCTGGCGGTGATACAGGCAGTCAGGAGCAAGTGTTGATATCTGGTCCAGACTGAAGGAGTTGTCAACTATTGCTGACATGTCTACTGTCACTGCATATGATGCTGTCACCATTGAAAGAATGGTGGAAGATTATATCGGTGACAGCATCCAACTTGGCATGTCAGAGGGCATCCGGACTCCAGGTCGACACCAATAAGGTCGACACCACTTTGGTCGACACCAATTGGTCAACCCACCTTATGTCGACATGGAAAAAAGGTCGAAGTGAACAAGGTCAACTTGGAAAAAGGTCTACATGAGTTTTTCACATTTTTTCATTTTTTTACTTTTTCATACTTTACGATTTACGTGGACCACAATTGGGAATGATAACCTGCGCGAGGCATCTTGCCCAAAGCATGGCGAGCGAAGCTAGCCATGTGAGGGGACATGGTGCACTAATTGGGGTTCCCGGTCACATTACAGAGAAAACGACACCCACATTTTTTTAAAAACTCATGTCTACCTTTTAGAATGTCAACGTTCATGTCGACCTTTTGTCCGTTTACGACCTAAGGTGTGTTGACCTAAGGTGTGTCGACCAATTGGTGTCGACATAAGTGGTGTCGACCTAGATAGTGTCGACCTTGAGTCCCATATTCTGTCAGACAGTCTGTATGCATACTGGCAGGAAAGAGAGGCAATTTGGAGGCCCTTGCACAAACTGGCTTTATTTTACCTAAGTTGCCCTCCCCTCAAGTGTGTACTCCGAAAGAGTGTTTAGTGCAGCCGGTAACCTTGGCCCACGGACAATTCCATCTTGCACCTCTTTTTTTTAAACTTTGCATTATGTGCTCTTTGGGGCCTAGTTTTTAAATCTGCCATCCTGTCTGCCACTGCAGTGCCACTCCTAGAGGGGCCAGGTGTTTGTGCCGCCCACTTGTGTCGCTTAGCTTAGTCATCCAGCTACCTGAGTGCAACCTTTTGGCCTAAAAACAATATTGTGATGTTTGAGGTGTTCAGAATAGACTGGAAATGAGTGGAAATGAATGTTGTTGAGGTTAATAATACCATAGGATCAAAAATACCCCCAAATTCTGTGATTTTAGCTGTTTTTATTAGAGATGTGCACTTGAAATGTTTTGGGTTTTGTGTTTTGGTTTTGGGTTCGGTTCCGCGGCCGTGTTTTGGGTTCGACCGCGTTTTGGCAAAACCTCACCGAATTTTTTTTGTCGGATTCGGGTGTGTTTTGGATTCGGGTGTTTTTTTCAAAAAACACTAAAAAACAGCTTAAATCATAGAATTTGGGGGTCATTTTGATCCCAAAGTATTATTAACCTCAAAAACCATAATTTCCACTCATTTTCAGTCTATTCTGAATACCTCACACCTCACAATATTATTTTTAGTCCTAAAATTTGCACCGAGGTCGCTGGATGACTAAGCTAAGCGACCCTAGTGGCCGACACAAACACCTGGCCCATCTTGGAGTGGCACTGCAGTGTCACGCAGGATGGCCCTTCCAAAAAACACTCCCCAAAGAGCACATGACGCAAAGAAAAAAGAAAGAGGCGCAATGAGGTAGCTGTGTGAGTAAGATAAGCGACCCTAGTGGCCGACACAAACACCTGGCCCATCTAGGAGTGGCACTGCAGTGTCACGCAGGATGGCCCTTCCAAAAAACACTCCCCAAACAGCACATGACGCAAAGAAAAAAAGAGGCGCAATGAGGTTGCTGTGTGAGTAAGCTAAGCGACCCTAGTGGCCGACACAAACACCTGGCCCATCTAGGAGTGGCACTGCAGTGTCACGCAGGATGGCCCTTCCAAAAAACACTCCCCAAACAGCACATGACGCAAAGAAGAAAAAAAGAGGCGCAATGAGGTAGCTGTGTGAGTAAGCTAAGCGACCCTAGTGGCCGACACAAACACCTGGCCCATCTAGGAGTGGCACTGCAGTGTCACGCAGGATGGCCCTTCCAAAAAACACTCCCCAAACAGCACATGACGCAAAGAAGAAAAAAAGAGGCGCAATGAGGTAGCTGTGTGAGTAAGCTAAGCGACCCTAGTGGCCGACACAAACACCTGGCCCATCTAGAAGTGGCACTGCAGTGTCACGCAGGATGGCCCTTCCAAAAAACACTCCCCAAACAGCACATGACGCAAAGAAGAAAAAAAGAGGCGCAATGAGGTAGCTGTGTGAGTAAGCTAAGCGACCCTAGTGGCCGACACAAACACCTGGCCCATCTAGGAGTGGCACTGCAGTGTCACGCAGGATGGCCCTTCCAAAAAACACTCCCCAAACAGCACATGACGCAAAGAAGAAAAAAAGAGGCGCAATGAGGTAGCTGTGTGAGTAAGCTAAGCGACCCTAGTGGCCGACACAAACACCTGGCCCATCTAGGAGTGGCACTGCAGTGTCACGCAGGATGGCCCTTCCAAAAAACACTCCCCAAACAGCACATGACGCAAAGAAGAAAAAAAGAGGCGCAATGAGGTAGCTGTGTGAGTAAGCTAAGCGACCCTGGTGGCCGACACAAACACCTGGCCCATCTAGGAGTGGCACTGCAGTGTCACGCAGGATGGCCCTTCCAAAAAACACTCCCCAAACAGCACATGATGCAAAGAAGAAAAAAAGAGGCGCAATGAGGTAGCTGTGTGAGTAAGCTAAGCGACCCTAGTGGCCGACACAAACACCTGGCCCATCTAGGAGTGGCACTGCAGTGTCACGCAGGATGGCCCTTCCAAAAAACACTCCCCAAACAGCACATGACGCAAAGAAGAAAAAAAGAGGCGCAATGAGGTAGCTGTGTGAGTAAGCTAAGCGACCCTAGTGGCCGACACAAACACCTGGCCCATCTAGGAGTGGCACTGCAGTGTCACGCAGGATGGCCCTTCCAAAAAACACTCCCCAAACAGCACATGACGCAAAGAAGAAAAAAAGAGGCGCAATGAGGTAGCTGTGTGAGTAAGCTAAGCGATACTAGTGGCCGACACAAACACCTGGCCCATCTAGGAGTGGCACTGCAGTGTCACGCAGGATGGCCCTTCCAAAAAACACTCCCCAAACAGCACATGACGCAAAGAAGAAAAAAAGAGGCGCAATGAGGTAGCTGTGTGAGTAAGCTAAGCATCCCTAGTGGCCAACACAAACACCTGGCCCATCTAGGAGTGGCACTGCAGTGTCACGCAGGATGGCCCTTCCAAAAAACACTCCCCAAACAGCACATGACGCAAAGAAGAAAAAAAGAGGCACAATGTGGTAGCTGTGTGAGTAAGCTAAGCGACCCTAGTGGCCGACACAAACACCTGGCCCATCTAGGAGTGGCACTGCAGTGTCACGCAGGATGGCCCTTCCAAAAAACACTCCCCAAACAGCACATGACGCAAAGAAGAAAAAAACAGGCGCAATGAGGTAGCTGTGTGAGTAAGCTAAGCGACCCTAGTGGCCGACACAAACACCTGGCCCATCTAGGAGTGGCACTGCAGTGTCACGCAGGATGGCCCTTCCAAAAAACACTCCCCAAACAGCACATGACGCAAAGAAGAAAAAAAGAGGCGCAATGAGGTAGCTGTGTGAGTAAGCTAAGCGACCCTAGTGGCCGACACAAACACCTGGCCCATCTAGGAGTGGCACTGCAGTGTCACGCAGGATGGCCCTTCCAAAAAACACTCCCCAAACAGCACATGACGCAAAGAAGAAAAAAAGAGGCGCAATGAGGTAGCTGTGTGAGTAAGCTAAGCGACCCTAGTGGCCGACACAAACACCTGGCCCATCTAGAAGTGGCACTGCAGTGTCACGCAGGATGGCCCTTCCAAAAAACACTCCCCAAACAGCACATGACGCAAAGAAGAAAAAAAGAGGCGCAATGAGGTAGCTGTGTGAGTAAGCTAAGCGACCCTAGTGGCCGACACAAACACCTGGCCCATCTAGGAGTGGCACTGCAGTGTCACGCAGGATGGCCCTTCCAAAAAACACTCCCCAAACAGCACATGACGCAAAGAAGAAAAAAAGAGGCGCAATGAGGTAGCTGTGTGAGTAAGCTAAGCGACCCTAGTGGCCGACACAAACACCTGGCCCATCTAGGAGTGGCACTGCAGTGTCACGCAGGATGGCCCTTCCAAAAAACACTCCCCAAACAGCACATGACGCAAAGAAGAAAAAAAGAGGCGCAATGAGGTAGCTGTGTGAGTAAGCTAAGCGACCCTGGTGGCCGACACAAACACCTGGCCCATCTAGGAGTGGCACTGCAGTGTCACGCAGGATGGCCCTTCCAAAAAACACTCCCCAAACAGCACATGATGCAAAGAAGAAAAAAAGAGGCGCAATGAGGTAGCTGTGTGAGTAAGCTAAGCGACCCTAGTGGCCGACACAAACACCTGGCCCATCTAGGAGTGGCACTGCAGTGTCACGCAGGATGGCCCTTCCAAAAAACACTCCCCAAACAGCACATGACGCAAAGAAGAAAAAAAGAGGCGCAATGAGGTAGCTGTGTGAGTAAGCTAAGCGACCCTAGTGGCCGACACAAACACCTGGCCCATCTAGGAGTGGCACTGCAGTGTCACGCAGGATGGCCCTTCCAAAAAACACTCCCCAAACAGCACATGACGCAAAGAAGAAAAAAAGAGGCGCAATGAGGTAGCTGTGTGAGTAAGCTAAGCGATACTAGTGGCCGACACAAACACCTGGCCCATCTAGGAGTGGCACTGCAGTGTCACGCAGGATGGCCCTTCCAAAAAACACTCCCCAAACAGCACATGACGCAAAGAAGAAAAAAAGAGGCGCAATGAGGTAGCTGTGTGAGTAAGCTAAGCATCCCTAGTGGCCAACACAAACACCTGGCCCATCTAGGAGTGGCACTGCAGTGTCACGCAGGATGGCCCTTCCAAAAAACACTCCCCAAACAGCACATGACGCAAAGAAGAAAAAAAGAGGCACAATGTGGTAGCTGTGTGAGTAAGCTAAGCGACCCTAGTGGCCGACACAAACACCTGGCCCATCTAGGAGTGGCACTGCAGTGTCACGCAGGATGGCCCTTCCAAAAAACACTCCCCAAACAGCACATGACGCAAAGAAGAAAAAAACAGGCGCAATGAGGTAGCTGTGTGAGTAAGCTAAGCGACCCTAGTGGCCGACACAAACACCTGGCCCATCTAGGAGTGGCACTGCAGTGTCACGCAGGATGGCCCTTCCAAAAAACACTCCCCAAACAGCACATGACGCAAAGAAGAAAAAAAGAGGCGCAATGAGGTAGCTGTGTGAGTAAGCTAAGCGACCCTAGTGGCCGACACAAACACCTGGCCCATCTAGGAGTGGCACTGCAGTGTCACGCAGGATGGCCCTTCCAAAAAACACTCCCCAAACAGCACATGACGCAAAGAAGAAAAAAAGAGGCGCAATGAGGTAGCTGCGTGAGTAAGCTAAGCGACCCTAGTGGCCGACACAAACACCTGGCCCATCTAGGAGTGGCACTGCAGTGTCACGCAGGATGGCCCTTCCAAAAAACACTCCCCAAACAGCACATGACGCAAATAAAAATGAAAGAAAAAAGAGGTGCAAGATGGAATTGTCCTTGGGCCCTCCCACCCACCCTTATGTTGTATAAACAGGACATGCACACTTTAACCAACCCATCATTTCAGTGACAGGGTCTGCCACACGACTGTGACTGAAATGACGGGTTGGTTTGGACCCCCACCGAAAAAGAAGCAATTAATCTCTCCTTGCACAAACTGGCTCTACAGAGGCAAGATGTCCACCTCATCATCATCCTCCGATATATCACTGTGTACATCCCGCTCCTCACAGATTATCAATTCGTCCCCACTGGAATCCACCATCTCAGCTCCCTGTGTACTTTGTGGAGGCAATTGCTGCTGGTCAATGTCTCCACGGAGGAATTGATTATAATTCATTTTAATGAACATCATCTTCTCCACATTTTCTGGAAGTAACCTCGTACGCCGATTGCTGACAAGGTGAGCGGCGGCACTAAACACTCTTTCGGAGTACACACTTGTGGGAGGGCAACTTAGGTAGAATAAAGCCAGTTTGTGCAAGGGCCTCCAAATTGCCTCTTTTTCCTGCCAGTATAAGTACGGACTGTCTGACGTGCCTACTTGGATGCGGTCACTCATATAATCCTCCACCATTCTTTCAATGGTGAGAGAATCATATGCAGTGACAGTAGACGACATGTCCGTAATCGTTGTCAGGTCCTTCAGTCCGGACCAGATGTCAGCATCAGCAGTCGCTCCAGACTGCCCTGCATCACCGCCAGCGGGTGGGCTCGGAATTCTGAGCCTTTTCCTCGCACCCCCAGTTGCGGGAGAATGTGAAGGAGGAGATGTTGACAGGTCGCGTTCCGCTTGACTTGACAATTTTGTCACCAGCAGGTCTTTGAACCCCAGCAGACTTGTGTGTGCCGGAAAGAGAGATCCAAGGTAGGTTTTAAATCTAGGATCGAGCACGGTGGCCAAAATGTAGTGCTCTGATTTCAACAGATTGACCACCCGTGAATCCTTGTTAAGCGAATTAAGGGCTCCATCCACAAGTCCCACATGCCTAGCGGAATCGATCCCTTTTAGCTCCTCCTTCAATGCCTCCAGCTTCTTCTGCAAAAGCCTGATGAGGGGAATGACCTGACTCAGGCTGGCAGTGTCTGAACTGACTTCACGTGTGGCAAGTTCAAAAGGTTGCAGAACCTTGCACAACGTTGAAATCATTCTCCACTGCGCTTGAGACAGGTACATTCCACCTCCTATATCGTGCTCAATTGTATAGGCTTGAATGGCCTTTTGCTGCTCCTACAACCTCTGAAGCATATATAGGGTTGAATTCCACCTCGTTACCACTTCTTGCTTCAGATGATGGCAGGGCAGGTTCAGGCGTTTTTGGTGGTGCTCCAGTCTTCTGTACGTGGTGCCTGTACGCCGAAAGTGTCCCGCAATTCTTCTGGCCACCGACAGCATCTCTTGCACGCCCCTGTCGTTTTTTAAAAAATTCTGCACCACCAAATTCAAGGTATGTGCAAAACATGGGACGTGCTGGAATTTGCCCATATTTAATGCACACACAATATTGCTGGCGTTGTCCGATGCCACAAATCCACAGGAGAGTCCAATTGGGGTAAGCCATTCCGCGATGATCTTCCTCAGTTGCCGTAAGAGGTTTTCAGCTGTGTGCGTATTCTGGAAAGCGGTGATACAAAGCGTAGCCTGCCTAGGAAAGAGTTGACGTTTGCGAGATGCTGCTACTGGTGCCGCCGCTGCTGTTCTTGCGGCGGGAGTCCATACATCTACCCAGTGGGCTGTCACAGTCATATAGTCCTGACCCTGCCCTGCTCCACTTGTCCACATGTCCGTGGTTAAGTGGACATTGGGTACAACTGCATTTTTTAGGACACTGGTGAGTCTTTTTCTGACGTCCGTGTACATTCTCGGTATCGCCTGCCTAGAGAAGTGGAACCTAGATGGTATTTGGTAACGGGGGCACACTACCTCAAGAAATTGTCTAGTTCCCTGTGAACTAACGGCGGATACCGGACGCACGTCTAACACCAACATAGTTGTCAAGGCCTCAGTTATCCGCTTTGCAACAGGATGACTGCTGTGATATTTCATCTTCCTCGCAAAGGACTGTTGGACAGTCAATTGCTTGGTGGAAGTAGTAAAAGTGGGCTTACGACTTCCCCTCTGGGATGACCATCGACTCCCAGCAGCAACAACAGCAGCGCCAGCAGCACTAGGCGTTACACGCAAGGATGCATCGGAGGAATCCCAGGCAGGAGAGGACTCGTCAGAATTGCCAGTGACATGGCCTGCAGGACTATTGGCATTCCTGGGGAAGGAGGAAATTGACACTGAGGGAGTTGGTGGGGTGGTTTGCGTGAGCTTGGTTACAAGAGGAAGGGATTTACTGGTCAGTGGACTGCTTCCGCTGTCGCCCAAAGTTTTTGAACTTGTCACTGACTTATTATGAATGCGCTGCAGGTGACGTATAAGGGAGGATGTTCCGAGGTGGTTAACGTCCTTACCCCTACTTATTACAGCTTGACAAAGGCAACACACGGCTTGACAAATGTTGTCCGCATTTCTGTTGAAATACTTCCACACCGAAGAGCTGATTTTTTTGGTATTTTCACCAGGCATGTCAACGGCCATATTCCTCCCACGGACAACAGGTGTCTCCCCGGGTGCCTGACTTAAACAAACCACCTCACCATCAGAATCCTCCTTGTCAATTTCCTCCCCAGCGCCAGCAACACCCATATCCTCCTCATCCTGGTGTACTTCAACACTGACATCTTCAATCTGACTATCAGGAACTGGACTGCGGGTGCTCCTTCCAGCACTTCCAGGGGGCGTGCAAATGGTGGAAGGCGCATGCTCTTCACGTCCAGTGTTGGGAAGGTCAGGCATCGCAACCGACACAATTGGACTCTCCTTGTGGATTTGGGATTTCGAAGAACGCACAGTTCTTTGCGGTGCTTTTGCCAGCTTGAGTCTTTTCATTTTTCTAGCAAGAGGCTGAGTGCTTCCATCCTCATGTGAAGCTGAACCACTAGCCATGAACATAGGCCAGAGCCTCAGCCGTTCCTTGCCACTCCGTGTGGTAAATGGCATATTGGCAAGTTTACGCTTCTCCTCCGACAATTTTATTTTAGATTTTGGAGTCCTTTTTTTACTGATATTTGGTGTTTTGGATTTTACATGCTCTGTACTATGACATTGGGCATCGGCCTTGGCAGACGACGTTGCTGGCATTTCATCGTCTCGGCCATGACTAGTGGCAGCAGCTTCAGCACGAGGTGGAAGTGGATCTTGATCTTTCCCTAATTTTGGAACCTCAACATTTTTGTTCTCCATATTTTAATAGGCACAACTAAAAGGCACCTCAGGTAAACAATAGAGATGGATGGATACTAGTATACTTATGGATGGACGAGCGACTGCCGACACAGAGGTAGCTACAGCCGTGGACTACCGTACTGTGTCTGCTGCTAATATAGACTGGATGATAATGAGATGAAATTAATATATATATATATAATATCACTAGTACTGCAGCCGGACAGATATATATATTTATTATGTAATGACTGATGACGGACCTGCTGGACACTGTCAGCTCAGCACCGCAGACTGCTACAGTAAGCTACTATAGTAGTATGTATCAAGAAGAAAGAAAAAAAACAAAAACCACGGGTAGGTGGTATACAATTATGGATGGACGAGCGACTGCCGACACAGAGGTAGCTACAGCAGTGGACTACCGTACTGTGTCTGCTGCTAATATAGACTGGATGATAATGAGATGAAATTAATATATATATATATATATATATATATATATATAATATCACTAGTACTGCAGCCGGACAGGTATATATATTTATTATGTAATGACGGACCTGCTGGAAACTGTCAGCTCAGCACCGCAGACTGCTACAGTAAGCTACTATAGTAGTATGTATCAAGAAGAAAGAAAAAAAAAACCACGGGTAGGTGGTATACAATTATGGATGGACGAGCGACTGCCAACACAGAGGTAGCTACAGCCGTGGACTACCGTACTGTGTCTGCTGCTAATATAGACTGGATGATAATGAGATGAAATTAATATATATATATATAATATCACTAGTACTGCAGCCGGACAGGTATATATGTTTATTATGTAATGACTGATGACGGACCTGATGGACACTGTCAGCTCAGCACCGCAGACTGCTACAGTAAGCTACTATAGTAGTATGTATCAAGAAGAAAGAAAAAAAAAAACCACGGGTAGGTGGTATACAATTATGGATGGACGAGCGACTGCCGACACAGAGGTAGCTACAGCCGTGGACTACCGTACTGTGTCTGCTGCTAATATAGACTGGATGATAATGAGATGAAATTAATATATATATATATATATAATATCACTAGTACTGCAGCCGGACAGGTATATATATTTATTATGTAATGACGGACCTGCTGGACACTGTCAGCTCAGCACCGCAGACTGCTACAGTAAGCTACTATAGTAGTATGTATCAAGAAGAAAGAAAAAAAAAAAACACGGGTAGGTGGTATACAATTATGGATGGACGAGCGACTGCCGACACAGAGGTAGCTACAGCCGTGGACTACCATACTGTGTCTGCTGCTAATATAGACTGGATGATAATGAGATGAAATTAATATATATATATATATAATATCACTAGTACTGCAGCCGGACAGGTATATATATTTATTATGTAATGACGGACCTGCTGGACACTGTCAGCTCAGCACCGCAGACTGCTACAGTAAGCTACTATAGTAGTATGTATCAGGAAGAAAGAAAAAAAAAAAACACGGGTAGGTGGTATACAATTATGGATGGACCAGCGACTGCCGACACAGAGGTAGCTACAGCCGTGGACTACCGTACTGTGTCTGCTGCTAATATAGACTGGATGATAATGAGATGAAATTAATATATATATATATATATATAATATCACTAGTACTGCAGCCGGACAGGTATATATATTTATTATGTAATGACGGACCTGCTGGACACTGTCAGCTCAGCACCGCAGACTGCTACAGTAAGCTACTATAGTAGTATGTATCAAGAAGAAAAAAAAAAAAAACCACGGGTAGGTGGTATACAATTATGGATGGACGAGCGACTGCCGACACAGAGGTAGCTACAGCCGTGGACTACCGTACTGTGTCTGCTGCTAATATAGACTGGATGATAATGAGATGAAATTAATATATATATATATAATATCACTAGTACTGCAGCCGGACAGGTATATATATTTATTATGTAATGACTGATGACGGACCTGATGGACACTGTCAGCTCAGCACCGCAGACTGCTACAGTAAGCTACTATAGTATGTATCAAGAAGAAAAAAAAAAAAACACGGGTAGGTGGTATACAATTATATATGTATACAATTATATATATATATTAAACTGGTGGTGATTAATTAAACTGCTGGTCAGGTCACTGGTCACACTATGAGCAACTTGCAAGTAGTACTCCTAAGCAGACAATCACAATATACTGGTGGTCAGTGTGGTCACAATGGCAGTGTGGCTGGCACTCTGGCAGCAAAAGTGTGCACTGTACGTTAAAATATGTACTCCTGCTCTCAGACTCTAACTGCTCCCCACTGTCTCCCCCACAAGTCAGATATACATATACAGTCACACTACACTTCAGCAAGTAGTAGTACTCCTAAAAATGCTCCCCATAATTACTAAATACTGTGTCTCTCTCTACTCTAGTCTCTTCTCTATAAACGGAGAGGACGCCAGCCACGTCCTCTCCCTATCAATCTCAATGCACGTGTGAAAATGGCGGCGACGCGCGGCTCCTTATATAGAATCCGAGTCTCGCGAGAATCCGACAGCGGGATGATGACGTTCGGGCGCGCTCGGGTTAACCGAGCAAGGCGGGAGGATCCGAGTCGCTCGGACCCGTGAGAAAAAAGCTGAAGTTCGGGCGGGTTCGGATTCCGAGGAACCGAACCCGCTCATCTCTAGTTTTTATGTTTGTTTTTTTCAAAAAATTCCGGATTCAAAACCAAAATCCGAAAGGGTGGTTTTGGCAAAACCAATCCAGATCCAAAACCAAAACACAAAACCCGAAAAGTGTCCACTGCACATCTTTAATATTTTCACATATTTCTTATTATTTGGTAAGTATGCAGATTGTATTTAATAAATTGATTACATAAAACAGGAAATTAATTAGAGGAAAATGGTAACATTATGTAAATATTTCTAAAGCTTCCTGGCTACCATGGGGGTCATTCCGACCCATTCGCATGCAGCGGTTGTTTGCTGCGGTGCGAACAAGTAAGAACTGCAGCTGTGCTGCGCCCGCGTGTTGTTGCCCAGCGACGGCTGTCACCGGGCAATGACACCAGGATCGAAGGAAGCGAGCGCAGGCCCGATTGCAAGAAGATTGACAGCGGGAAGGAGCATTGTGGCGTCTACTCACCGTTTCCTGGCTGTGGTAAGGCAAATGCAAGCGTGTCCAGGCGTTTGGAGGGCGGATGTCTGACGTCACAGCCGGGACCTTCATCGCTGGATCCGTCGCACTGATTAAGTAGTTGCAGGGCTGGTCTTGTTCTGCACAAAACTTTTTTAGCATAGCAGGGCTACACAAGCAATCACAGCCCAGCTATGCTAAAATACACTCCTCCATAGGTGGCGTCAAGTGGATCGCACGAGCAGCAAAAAGTTGCTACGTGTGATCAACTCGGAATGACCACCCTGGTAATTTGCAAGAAACAAGCAAAACAAGTTTTTTTTTTAATTACAAAAATACAACAAACTGTTTACACAAATCAGTCTTACAATCTTATTTGATGCTGCTCATTGATGCGGAATGTTTGGATGGTCCATAATAGCTGTTGTGTTTTGTTGTAACTGCAAATCTTAAGAACAGAAGGATGTCATTAGTGACATTTCTGAGTTGTCTGCTGGTATGTACCTGGGATTAAAATCTGTCTTCCTAAAGCTCTTAAGGTAATGTATTTGATGATGTTGATATCCTGTGTGAGCCACATATCCAATGCATAGTAGTGAATTCTTTGGAAATTGTTGAGAAATGGTTTGTATAATTATTTTAGTACTTCAATTGATGGTAATATAAGCAGGGCTGGCCCCAAGTTTACTAGCACCTTGTGCAAAAACAGGAAATAACACACATTGCCTCCCACAGGAAAAAATAAATTGTTCCCAAAGATAAAAAAAAAGAAAACATTGTCAACACAGGAAAAAAATCACACACACACATTGGCTCCAGAGATGATTAATGCCTAATATGAAGATGGAGTCAGGCTGCCTTGCTGTTTCCTGCTGAGCTGACTGATCTGAAATAGTGGGGGTCATTCCGAGTTGTTCGTTCGCTAGCTGCTTTTAGCAGCATTGCACACGCTAGGCCGCCGCCCTCTGGGAGTGTATCTTAGCTTAGCAGAATTGTGAACGAAAGATTAGCCGAATTGCTAATAAATAATTCTTAGCAGTTTCTGAGTAGCTCCAGACCTACTCACGAATTGCGATCAGCTCAGTCCGTTTAGTTCCTGGTTTGACGTCACAAACACGCCCTGTATTCGGCCAGCCACTCCCCCGTTTCTCCAGCCACTCCTGCGTTTTTCCCTGACACGCCTGCGTTTTTTAGCAAACGCTGGGAAAACGCTGAGTTGCCGCCCAGAAACGCCCCTTTCCTGTCAATCATTTACCGAACAGCAGTGCGACTGAAAAGCGCCACAGAAGCCACAGCAAAACAGCTAAGTTTTGTGTTAAATAACTAAGCACATGCGCCCTGCGTGCCATGCACATGCGCAATTTGCAACTAATCGCAGCATAGCAAAAATCGTCAACGAGCGAACAACTCGGAATGACCCCCTGTGTCAGGGATGGGCTTCTTATGCATACTAAGATTCAGGTAACATAACACAGTGCAGCTGCTTAAGTCATGCCCTTAATGAGGGGAACATACTGTAGGAAAGGACCAGAATTTCCCCCAGGCATAACTGGCTACCTGTACTAGTTATCCCTCCCTCCCCTGAGTCATCATCCTCCCTCACCCTCAGCCTCAGTGAGTCAGTGGTGCACTGTAGCTGTTTATGGGTCACATCTGAGCCAGAATATGATCAGGACAGTCGAGAGCCAGGCTGGGCCCAGGTACTTTTCAGCAGAGTGTGCTGGGCTGAGGAGAAGAGCTGCAGCTGCCAGGTAAGGGGGAGGGGGCCTGGGCCCCTACTGGACCATCACTAAGCCCCTCCATCAGACCTGGACCCGGGTAATTTGTACCCTCTACCCCCTCTCTCAGCACCACTGAATATGAGCCCAGCAATGTCAGAGGAAGAAGTTTAATAGGTGGTGCGGTGCTGCTGGTAAGCTCCAGTCACCTGTAGCATTGGTGGTCTCACTGCACCCCACATGGGGTGGCACCCATGTTTTCCCACTCCACTGGAACAGCCATGAATATATTGTATGTATACATTCTAGTAATATTATTTGTATAACTGGTAATTCTGATGACATAATTTCAGTGTTCATTAGAAATCTTGTTTACTTTTATATTTACTACATGTATTACATTTATGTGTTACAGTATGTTTTACTACATGGGGACAGGGACGGATCTAGACTTTTCTTTAGGGGGGGGCAGTTTACTGTATAATCTTGACTCCTCCTCTCTACAATCCCAACTCCTCCCATCTGCAATCCTAACTCCTCCTCTATCAATTCTGACTGAACTTTTTGAGTGAGACTGAGATAGAGCTTTGTGATTGTTCTATGTACAACAGTACATGTGACTGTGCTATGGGGTAATTGTATTTATTAGCCCTAGTACCCACACACCAGCAAGTGAGGTGCAAATGCTCTGTAACCCTTGCTTTCCTGGTTCCTCTGTGCTGCTGTGGTATAAGCTGCGCACATCGTTTTGCCTCAGGCTCTCCCCAGAGAGTTCTCTTCTGCTCAAAAGTGGGCGTGGCTATGACTGTGTTAGGGGGGGCGGTCGCCCCCTTCGCCCCCCCCCCCCTAGATCCGGCCCTGCGTGGGGATTAGTTAGAGATGTGCGTCGACCTTCGTGTTCTGGTTTTGAAACTGTATTAACTTTGTGTTTTGGTTTTGCCAAAACCGCCCTCATGTATTTTGGTTTTGGTCCTACTGTAGTTTTATAAAAACAGCAAAAATCACATTTATTTATTATAACATTAATAGCATTAATTTTCAGTCAAAGGCTGACAGGCTAAACAAAACAACAGAGCATCAGCACAAATACACTACCATTAAAAAGAATATAGCACATCTATGAAACATTTACCTCTGTATTTTTCCACAATTTTAGTCTAGAAATCCAGAAAATCCAAGTATAGTAATTAGAGATGAGCGCCTGAAATTTTTCGGGTTTTGTGTTTTGGTTTTGGGTTCGGTTCCGCGGCCGTGTTTTGGGTTCGAACGCGTTTTGGCAAAACCTCACCGAATTTTTTTTTGTCGGATTCGGGTGTGTTTTGGATTCGGGTGTTTTTTTCAAAAAACACTAAAAAACAGCTTAAATCATAGAATTTGGGGGTCATTTTGATCCCAAAGTATTATTAACCTCAAAAACCATAATTTACACTCATTTTCAGTCTATTCTGAATACCTCACACCTCACAATATTATTTTTAGTCCTAAAATTTGCACCGAGGTTGCTGTGTGAGTAAGATAAGCGACCCTAGTGGCCGACACAAACACCGGGCCCATCTAGGAGTGGCACTGCAGTGTCACGCAGGATGTCCCTTCCAAAAAACCCTCCCCAAACAGCACATGACGCAAAGAAAAAAAGAGGCGCAATGAGGTAGCTGTGTGAGTAAGATTAGCGACCCTAGTGGCCGACACAAACACCGGGCCCATCTAGGAGTGGCACTGCAGTGTCACGCAGGATGGCCCTTCCAAAAAACCCTCCCCAAACAGCACATGACGCAAAGAAAAAAAGAGGCGCAATGAGGTAGCTGTGTGAGTAAGATTAGCGACCCTAGTGGCCGACACAAACACCGGGCCCATCTAGGAGTGGCACTGCAGTGTCACGCAGGATGTCCCTTCCAAAAAACCCTCCCCAAACAGCACATGACGCAAAGAAAAAAAGAGGCGCAATGAGGTAGCTGACTGTGTGAGTAAGATTAGCGACCCTAGTGGCCGATACAAACACCGGGCCCATCTAGGAGTGGCACTGCAGTGTCACGCAGGATGTCCCTTCCAAAAAACCCTCCCCAAACAGCACATGACGCAAAGAAAAAAAGAGGCGCAATGAGGTAGCTGACTGTGTGAGTAAGATTAGCGACCCTAGTGGCCGACACAAACACCGGGCCCATCTAGGAGTGGCACTGCAGTGTCACGCAGGATGTCCCTTCCAAAAAACCCTCCCCAATCAGCACATGATGCAAAGAAAAAGAAAAGAAAAAAGAGGTGCAAGATGGAATTGTCCTTGGGCCCTCCCACCCACCCTTATGTTGTATAAACAAAACAGGACATGCACACTTTAACCAACCCATCATTTCAGTGACAGGGTCTGCCACACGACTGTGACTGATATGACGGGTTGGTTTGGACCCCCCCCAAAAAAGAAGCAATTAATCTCTCCTTGCACAAACTGGCTCTACAGAGGCAAGATGTCCACCTCATCTTCACCCTCCGATATATCACCGTGTACATCCCCCTCCTCACAGATTATCAATTCGTCCCCACTGGAATCCACCATCTCAGCTCCCTGTGTACTTTGTGGAGGCAATTGCTGCTGGTCAATGTCTCCGCGGAGGAATTGATTATAATTCATTTTAATGAACATCATCTTCTCCACATTTTCTGGATGTAACCTCGTACGCCGATTGCTGACAAGGTGAGCGGCGGCACTAAACACTCTTTCGGAGTACACACTTGTGGGAGGGCAACTTAGGTAGAATAAAGCCAGTTTGTGCAAGGGCCTCCAAATTGCCTCTTTTTCCTGCCAGTATAAGTACGGACTGTGTGACGTGCCTACTTGGATGCGGTCACTCATATAATCCTCCACCATTCTATCAATGTTGAGAGAATCATATGCAGTGACAGTAGACGACATGTCCGTAATCGTTGTCAGGTCCTTCAGTCCGGACCAGATGTCAGCATCAGCAGTCGCTCCAGACTGCCCTGCATCACCGCCAGCGGGTGGGCTCGGAATTCTGAGCCTTTTCCTCGCACCCCCAGTTGCGGGAGAATGTGAAGGAGGAGATGTTGACAGGTCGCGTTCCGCTTTACTTGACAATTTTGTCACCAGCAGGTCTTTCAACCCCAGCAGACCTGTGTCTGCCGGAAAGAGAGATCCAAGGTAGGCTTTAAATCTAGGATCGAGCACGGTGGCCAAAATGTAGTGCTCTGATTTCAACAGATTGACCACCCGTGAATCCTTGTTAAGCGAATTAAGGGCTGCATCCACAAGTCCCACATGCCTAGCGGAATCGCTCCCTTTTAGCTCCTTCTTCAATGCCTCCAGCTTCTTCTGCAAAAGCCTGATGAGGGGAATGACCTGACTCAGGCTGGCAGTGTCTGAACTGACTTCACGTGTGGCAAGTTCAAAGGGCATCAGAACCTTGCACAACGTTGAAATCATTCTCCACTGCACTTGAGACAGGTGCATTCCACCTCCTATATCGTGCTCAATTGTATAGGCTTGAATGGCCTTTTGCTGCTCCTCCAACCTCTGAAGCATATAGAGGGTTGAATTCCACCTCGTTACCACTTCTTGCTTCAGATGATGGCAGGGCAGGTTCAGTAGTTTTTGGTGGTGCTCCAGTCTTCTGTACGTGGTGCCTGTACGCCGAAAGTGTCCCGCAATTTTTCTGGCCACCGACAGCATCTCTTGCACGCCCCTGTCGTTTTTTAAAAAATTCTGCACCACCAAATTCAAGGTATGTGCAAAACATGGGACGTGCTGGAATTTGCCCATATTTAATGCACACACAATATTGCTGGCGTTGTCCGATGCCACAAATCCACAGGAGAGTCCAATTGGGGTAAGCCATTCCGCGATGATCTTCCTCAGTTGCCGTAAGAGGTTTTCAGCTGTGTGCGTATTCTGGAAAGCGGTGATACAAAGCGTAGCCTGCCTAGGAAAGAGTTGGCGTTTGTGAGATGCTGCTACTGGTGCCGCCGCTGCTGTTCTTGCGGCGGGAGTCCATACATCTACCCAGTGGGCTGTCACAGTCATATAGTCCTGACCCTGCCCTGCTCCACTTGTCCACATGTCCGTGGTTAAGTGGACATTGGGTACAACTGCATTTTTTAGGACACTGGTGAGTCTTTTTCTGACGTCCGTGTACATTCTCGGTATCGCCTGCCTAGAGAAGTGGAACCTAGATGGTATTTGGTAACGGGGGCACACTGCCTCAATAAATTGTCTAGTTCCCTGTGAACTAACGGCGGATACCGGACGCACGTCTAACACCAACATAGTTGTCAAGGCCTCAGTTATCCGCTTTGCAGTAGGATGACTGCTGTGATATTTCATCTTCCTCGCAAAGGACTGTTGAACAGTCAATTGCTTACTGGAAGTAGTACAAGTGGGCTTACGACTTCCCCTCTGGGATGACCATCGACTCCCAGCGGCAACAACAGCAGCGCCAGCAGCAGTAGGCGTTACACGCAAGGATGCATTGGAGGAATCCCAGGCAGGAGAGGACTCGTCAGAATTGCCAGTGACATGGCCTGCAGGACTATTGGCATTCCTGGGGAAGGAGGAAATTGACACTGAGGGAGTTGGTGGGGTGGTTTGCGTGAGCTTGGTTACAAGAGGAAGGGATTTACTGGTCAGTGGACTGCTTCCGCTGTCACCCAAAGTTTTTGAACTTGTCACTGACTTATTATGAATGCGCTGCAGGTGACGTATAAGGGAGGATGTTCCGAGGTGGTTAACGTCCTTACCCCTACTTATTACAGCTTGACAAAGGGAACACACGGCTTGACACCTGTTGTCCGCATTTCTGGTGAAATACCTCCACACCGAAGAGCTGATTTTTTTGGTATTTTCACCTGGCATGTCAACGGCCATATTCCTCCCACGGACAACAGGTGTCTCCCCGGGTGCCTGACTTAAACAAACCACCTCACCATCAGAATCCTCCAGGTCAATTTCCTCCCCAGCGCCAGCAACACCCATATCCTCCTTATCCTGGTGTACTTCAACACTGACATCTTCAATCTGACTATCAGGAACTGGACTGCGGGTGCTCCTTCCAGCACTTGCAGGGGGCGTGCAAATGGTGGAAGGCGCATGCTCTTCACGTCCAGTGTTGGGAAGGTCAGGCATCGCAACCGACACAATTGGACTCTCCTTGTGGATTTGGGATTTCGAAGAATGCACAGTTCTTTGCTGTGCTGCTTTTGCCAGCTTGAGTCTTTTCATTTTTCTAGCGAGAGGCTGAGTGCTTCCATCCTCATGTGAAGCTGAACCACTAGCCATGAACATAGGCCAGGGCCTCAGCCGTTCCTTGCCACTCCGTGTGGTAAATGGCATATTGGCAAGTTTACGCTTCTCCTCCGACAATTTTATTTTAGGTTTTGGAGTCCTTTTTTTTCTGATATTTGGTGTTTTGGATTTGACATGCTCTGTACTATGACATTGGGCATCGGCCTTGGCAGACGACGTTGCTGGCATTTCATCGTCTCGGCCATGACTAGTGGCAGCAGCTTCAGCACGAGGTGGAAGTGGATCTTGATCTTTCCCTAATTTTGGAACCTCAACATTTTTGTTCTCCATATTTTAATAGGCACAACTAAAAGGCACCTCAGGTAAACAATGGAGATGGATGGATTGGATACTAGTATACAATTATGGACGGGCTGCCGAGTGCCGACACAGAGGTAGCCACAGCCGTGAACTACCGCACTGTACTGTGTCTGCTGCTAATATATAGACTGGTTGATAAAGAGATAGTATACTCGTAACTAGTATGTATGTATAAAGAAAGAAAAAAAAACCACGGTTAGGTGGTATATACAATTATGGACGGGCTGCCGAGTGCCGACACAGAGGTAGCCACAGCCGTGAACTACCGCACTGTACTGTGTCTGCTGCTAATATAGACTGGTTGATAAAGAGATAGTATACTCGTAACTAGTATGTATGTATAAAGAAAGAAAAAAAAACCACGGTTAGGTGGTATATACAATTATGGACGGGCTGCCGAGTGCCGACACAGAGGTAGCCACAGCCGTGAACTACCGCACTGTACTGTGTCTGCTGCTAATATATAGACTGGTTGATAAAGAGATAGTATACTCGTAACTAGTATGTATGTATAAAGAAAGAAAAAAAAACCACGGTTAGGTGGTATATACAATTATGGACGGGCTGCCGAGTGCCGACACAGAGGTAGCCACAGCCGTGAACTACCGCACTGTACTGTGTCTGCTGCTAATATAGACTGGTTGATAAAGAGATAGTATACTCGTAACTAGTATGTATGTATAAAGAAAGAAAAAAAAACCACGGTTAGGTGGTATATACAATTATGGACGGGCTGCCGAGTGCCGACACAGAGGTAGCCACAGCCGTGAACTACCGCACTGTACTGTGTCTGCTGCTAATATATAGACTGGTTGATAAAGAGATAGTATACTCGTAACTAGTATGTATGTATAAAGAAAGAAAAAAAAACCACGGTTAGGTGGTATATACAATTATGGACGGGCTGCCGAGTGCCGACACAGAGGTAGCCACAGCCGTGAACTACCGCACTGTACTGTGTCTGCTGCTAATATAGACTGGTTGATAAAGAGATAGTATACTCGTAACTAGTATGTATGTATAAAGAAAGAAAAAAAAACCACGGTTAGGTGGTATATACAATTATGGACGGGCTGCCGAGTGCCGACACAGAGGTAGCCACAGCCGTGAACTACCGCACTGTACTGTGTCTGCTGCTAATATATAGACTGGTTGATAAAGAGATAGTATACTCGTAACTAGTATGTATGTATGTATAAAGAAAGAAAAAAAAACCACGGTTAGGTGGTATATACAATTATGGACGGGCTGCCGAGTGCCGACACAGAGGTAGCCACAGCCGTGAACCACCGCACTGTACTGTGTCTGCTGCTAATATATAGACTGGTTGATAAAGAGATAGTATACTCGTAACTAGTATGTATGTATAAAGAAAGAAAAAAAAACCACGGTTAGGTGGTATATACAATTATGGACGGGCTGCCGAGTGCCGACACAGAGGTAGCCACAGCCGTGAACTACCGCACTGTACTGTGTCTGCTGCTAATATATAGACTGGTTGATAAAGAGATAGTATACTCGTAACTAGTATGTATGTATAAAGAAAGAAAAAAAAACCACGGTTAGGTGGTATATACAATTATGGACGGGCTGCCGAGTGCCGACACAGAGGTAGCCACAGCCGTGAACTACCGCACTGTACTGTGTCTGCTGCTAATATAGACTGGTTGATAAAGAGATAGTATACTCGTAACTAGTATGTATGTATAAAGAAAGAAAAAAAAACCACGGTTAGGTGGTATATACAATTATGGACGGGCTGCCGAGTGCCGACACAGAGGTAGCCACAGCCGTGAACTACCGCACTGTACTGTGTCTGCTGCTAATATAGACTGGTTGATAAAGAGATAGTATACTCGTAACTAGTATGACTATAAAGAAAGAAAAAAAAACCACGGTTAGGTGGTATATACAATTATGGACGGGCTGCCGAGTGCCGACACAGAGGTAGCCACAGCCGTGAACTACCGCACTGTACTGTGTCTGCTGCTAATATAGACTGGTTGATAAAGAGATAGTATACTACTAATATTATATATACTGGTGGTCAGGTCACTGGTCACTAGTCACACTGGCAGTGGCACTCCTGCAGCAAAAGTGTGCACTGTTTAATTTTAATATAATATTATGTACTCCTGGCTCCTGCTATAACCTATAACTGGCACTGCAGTAGTGCTCCCCAGTCTCCCCCACAATTATAAGCTGTGTGAGCTGAGCAGTCAGACAGATATATAATATATATAGATGATGCAGCACACTGGCCTGAGCCTGAGCAGTGCACACAGATATGGTATGTGACTGACTGAGTCACTGTGTGTATCGCTTTTTTCAGGCAGAGAACGGATATATTAAATAAACTGCACTGTGTTTCTGGTGGTCACTCACTATATAATATATTATGTACTCCTGGCTCCTGCTATAACCTATAACTGGCACTGCAGTAGTGCTCCCCAGTCTCCCCCACAATTATAAGCTGTGTGAGCTGAGCAGTCAGACAGATATATATAATATTATATATAGATAATAGATGATGCAGCACACTGGCCTGAGCCTGAGCAGTGCACACAGATATGGTATGTGACTGAGTCACTGTGTGCTGTGTATCGCTTTTTTCAGGCAGAGAACGGATTATAAAGTAAACTGCACTGTCCTCACTAGTAAACTCTCTCCACTCAGTCTCTACACTTCTACAGTAACAGTACTCCTCCTAGTCAGCTCCAGTAAATCTCTCTCAGTCTCTTATAATCTAAATGGAGAGGACGCCAGCCACGTCCTCTCCCTATCAATCTCAATGCACGTGTGAAAATGGCGGCGACGCGCGGCTCCTTATATAGAATCCGAGTCTCGCGATAGAATCCGAGCCTCGCGAGAATCCGACAGCGTCATGATGACGTTCGGGCGCGCTCGGGTTAACCGAGCAAGGCGGGAAGATCCGAGTCGCTCGGACCCGTGAAAAAAAACATGAAGTTCTGGCGGGTTCGGATTCAGAGAAACCGAACCCGCTCATCTCTAATAGTAATAGTTAATGTCTTATAAACAAGTGTGGTACAGGGTGCATTGCACCATGCCATTACCTAATGCCCACCGGTCACCCCTCCTGCAGCAGCCCCCACCTCAGGAAACCAGGTGTCACTAAGGGTAGAGATGAGCGGGTTCGGTTTCTTTGAATCCGAACCCGCACGAACTTCACTTTTTTTTTCACGGGTCCAAGCGACTCGGATCTTCCCGCCTTGCTCGGTTAACCCGAGCGCGCCCGAACGTCATCATGACGCTGTCGGATTCTCGTGAGACTCGGATTCTATATAAGGAGCCGCGCGTCGCCGCCATTTTCACACGTGCATTGAGATTGATAGGGAGAGGACGTGGCTGGCGTCCTCTCCATTAGAATAGATTAGAAGAGAGAGAGAGAGAGAGAGATTGTGCAGACAGAGTTTACCACAGTGACCAGTGCAGTTGTTGTTAAGTTAACTTTTATTTAATATATCCGTTCTCTGCTATATCCGTTCTCTGCCTGAAAAAAACGATACACAGCAGTCACACAGTGTGACTCAGTCTGTGTGCACTCAGCTCAGCCCAGTGTGCTGCACATCAATGTATAAAAGCTTATAATAATTGTGGGGGAGACTGGGGAGCACTGCAGGTTGTTATAGCAGGAGCCAGGAGTACATAATATTATATTAATTTAAAATTAAACAGTGCACACTTTTGCTGCAGGAGTGCCACTGCCAGTGTGACTAGTGGTGACCAGTGCCTGACCACCAGTATAGTAGTATATTGTTGTATACTATCTCTTTATCAACCAGTCTATATTAGCAGCAGACACAGTACAGTGCGGTAGTTCACGGCTGTGGCTACCTCTGTGTCGGCAGTCGGCACTCGGCAGGCAGTCCGTCCATCCATAATTGTATAATTATATACCACCTAACCGTGGTATTTTTTTCTCTTTCTTTATACCGTCGTCATAGTCATACTAGTTGTTACGAGTATACTACTATCTCTTTATCAACCAGTGTACAGTGCGGTAGTTCACGGCTGTGGCTACCTCTGTGTCGGCAGTCGGCAGGCAGTCCGTCCATCCATAATTGTATTATTATAATATATACCACCTAACCGTGGTTTTTTTTTCATTCTTTATACCGTCATAGTGTCATACTAGTTGTTACGAGTATACTACTATCTCTTTATCAACCAGTGTACAGTGCGGTAGTTCACGGCTGTGGCTACCTCTGTGTCGGCAGTCGGCAGGCAGTCCGTCCATCCATAATTGTATTATAATATATACCACCTAACCGTGGTTTTTTTTTTCATTCTTTATACCGTCATAGTGTCATACTAGTTGTTACGAGTATACTACTATCTCTTTATCAACCAGTGTACAGTGCGGTAGTTCACGGCTGTGGCTACCTCTGTGTCGGCAGTCGGCAGGCAGTCCGTCCATCCATAATTGTATTATAATATATACCACCTAACCGTGGTTTTTTTTTCATTCTTTATACCGTCATAGTCAGTCATACTAGTTGTTACGAGTATACTACTATCTCTTTATCAACCAGTGTACAGTGCGGTAGTTCACGGCTGTGGCTACCTCTGTGTCGGCACTCGGCAGGCAGTCCGTCCATCCATAATTGTATTATAATATATACCACCTAACCGTGGTTTTTTTTTCATTCTTTATACCGTCATAGTGTCATACTAGTTGTTACGAGTATACTACTATCTCTTTATCAACCAGTGTACAGTGCGGTAGTTCACGGCTGTGGCTACCTCTGTGTCGGCAGTCGGCAGGCAGTCCGTCCATCCATAATTGTATTATAATATATACCACCTAACCGTGGTTTTTTTTTTCATTCTTTATACCGTCATAGTCAGTCATACTAGTTGTTACGAGTATACTACTATCTCTTTATCAACCAGTGTACAGTGCGGTAGTTCACGGCTGTGGCTACCTCTGTGTCGGAACTCGGCAGGCAGTCCGTCCATCCATAATTGTATTACAATATATACCACCTAACCGTGGTTTTTTTTTCATTCTTTATACCGTCATAGTCAGTCATACTAGTTGTTACGAGTATACTACTATCTCTTTATCAACCAGTGTACAGTGCGGTAGTTCACGGCTGTGGCTACCTCTGTGTCGGCACTCGGCAGGCAGTCCGTCCATCCATAATTGTATTACAATATATACCACCTAACCGTGGTTTTTTTATACCACCTAACCGTGGCAGTCCGTCCATAATTGTATACTAGTATCCAATCCATCCATCTCCATTGTTTACCTGAGGTGCCTTTTAGTTCTGCCTATAAAATATGGAGAACAAAAAAGTTGAGGTTCCAAAATTAGGGAAAGATCAAGATCCACTTCCACCTCGTGCTGAAGCTGCTGCCACTAGTCATGGCCGAGACGATGAAATGCCAGCAACGTCGTCTGCCAAGGCCGATGCCCAATGTCATAGTACAGAGCATGTCAAATCCAAAACACCAAATATCAGAAAAAAAAGGACTCCAAAACCTAAAATAAAATTGTCGGAGGAGAAGCGTAAACTTGCCAATATGCCATTTACCACACGGAGTGGCAAGGAACGGCTGAGGCCCTGGCCTATGTTCATGGCTAGTGGTTCAGCTTCACATGAGGATGGAAGCACTCAGCCTCTCGCTAGAAAACTGAAAAGACTCAAGCTGGCAAAAGCACCGCAAAGAACTGTGCGTTCTTTGAAATCCCAAATCCACAAGGAGAGTCCAATTGTGTCGGTTGCGATGCCTGACCTTCCCAACACTGGACGTGAAGAGCATGCGCCTTCCACTATTTGCATGCCCCCTGCAAGTGCTGGAAGGAGCACCCGCAGTCCAGTTCCTGATAGTCAGATTGAAGATGTCAGTGTTGAAGTACACCAGGATGAGGAGGATATGGGTGTTGCTGGCGCTGGGGAGGAAATTGACCAGAAGGATTCTGATGGTGAGGTGGTTTGTTTAAGTCAGGCACCCGGGGAGACACCTGTTGTCCGTGGGAGGAATATGGCCGTTGACATGCCAGGTGAAAATACCAAAAAAATCAGCTCTTCGGTGTGGAGGTATTTCACCAGAAATGCGGACAACAGGTGTCAAGCCGTGTGTTCCCTTTGTCAAGCTGTAATAAGTAGGGGTAAGGACGTTAACCACCTCGGAACATCCTCCCTTATACGTCACCTGCAGCGCATTCATAATAAGTCAGTGACAAGTTCAAAAACTTTGGGTGACAGCGGAAGCAGTCCACTGACCAGTAAATCCCTTCCTCTTGTAACCAAGCTCACGCAAACCACCCCACCAACTCCCTCAGTGTCAATTTCCTCCTTCCCCAGGAATGCCAATAGTCCTGCAGGCCATGTCACTGGCAAGTCTGACGAGTCCTCTCCTGCCTGGGATTCCTCCGATGCATCCTTGCGTGTAACGCCTACTGCTGCTGGCGCTGCTGTTGTTGCCGCTGGGAGTCGATGGTCATCCCAGAGGGGAAGTCGTAAGCCCACTTGTACTACTTCCAGTAAGCAATTGACTGTTCAACAGTCCTTTGCGAGGAAGATGAAATATCACAGCAGTCATCCTACTGCAAAGCGGATAACTGAGTCCTTGACAACTATGTTGGTGTTAGACGTGCGTCCGGTATCCGCCGTTAGTTCACAGGGAACTAGACAATTTATTGAGGCAGTGTGCCCCCGTTACCAAATACCATCTAGGTTCCACTTCTCTAGGCAGGCGATACCGAGAATGTACACGGACGTCAGAAAAAGACTCACCAGTGTCCTAAAAAATGCAGTTGTACCCAATGTCCACTTAACCACGGACATGTGGACAAGTGGAGCAGGGCAGGGTCAGGACTATATGACTGTGACAGCCCACTGGGTAGATGTATGGACTCCCGCCGCAAGAACAGCAGCGGCGGCACCAGTAGCAGCATCTCGCAAACGCCAACTCTTTCCTAGGCAGGCTACGCTTTGTATCACCGCTTTCCAGAATACGCACACAGCTGAAAACCTCTTACGGCAACTGAGGAAGATCATCGCGGAATGGCTTACCCCAATTGGACTCTCCTGTGGATTTGTGGCATCGGACAACGCCAGCAATATTGTGTGTGCATTAAATATGGGCAAATTCCAGCACGTCCCATGTTTTGCACATACCTTGAATTTGGTGGTGCAGAATTTTTTAAAAAACGACAGGGGCGTGCAAGAGATGCTGTCGGTGGCCAGAAAAATTGCGGGACACTTTCGGCGTACAGGCACCACGTACAGAAGACTGGAGCACCACCAAAAACTACTGAACCTGCCCTGCCATCATCTGAAGCAAGAAGTGGTAACGAGGTGGAATTCAACCCTCTATATGCTTCAGAGGTTGGAGGAGCAGCAAAAGGCCATTCAAGCCTATACAATTGAGCACGATATAGGAGATGGAATGCACCTGTCTCAAGTGCAGTGGAGAATGATTTCAACGTTGTGCAAGGTTCTGATGCCCTTTGAACTTGCCACACGTGAAGTCAGTTCAGACACTGCCAGCCTGAGTCAGGTCATTCCCCTCATCAGGCTTTTGCAGAAGAAGCTGGAGGCATTGAAGAAGGAGCTAACACGGAGCGATTCCGCTAGGCATGTGGGACTTGTGGATGCAGCCCTTAATTCGCTTAACAAGGATTCACGGGTGGTCAATCTGTTGAAATCAGAGCACTACATTTTGGCCACCGTGCTCGATCCTAGATTTAAAGCCTACCTTGGATCTCTCTTTCCGGCAGACACAGGTCTGCTGGGGTTGAAAGACCTGCTGGTGACAAAATTGTCAAGTCAAGCGGAACGCGACCTGTCAACATCTCCTCCTTCACATTCTCCCGCAACTGGGGGTGCGAGGAAAAGGCTCAGAATTCCGAGCCCACCCGCTGGCGGTGATGCAGGGCAGTCTGGAGCGACTGCTGATGCTGACATCTGGTCCGGACTGAAGGACCTGACAACGATTACGGACATGTCGTCTACTGTCACTGCATATGATTCTCTCAACATTGATAGAATGGTGGAGGATTATATGAGTGACCGCATCCAAGTAGGCACGTCACACAGTCCGTACTTATACTGGCAGGAAAAAGAGGCAATTTGGAGGCCCTTGCACAAACTGGCTTTATTCTACCTAAGTTGCCCTCCCACAAGTGTGTACTCCGAAAGAGTGTTTAGTGCCGCCGCTCACCTTGTCAGCAATCGGCGTACGAGGTTACATCCAGAAAATGTGGAGAAGATGATGTTCATTAAAATGAATTATAATCAATTCCTCCGCGGAGACATTGACCAGCAGCAATTGCCTCCACAAAGTACACAGGGAGCTGAGATGGTGGATTCCAGTGGGGACGAATTGATAATCTGTGAGGAGGGGGATGTACACGGTGATATATCGGAGGGTGAAGATGAGGTGGACATCTTGCCTCTGTAGAGCCAGTTTGTGCAAGGAGAGATTAATTGCTTCTTTTTTGGGGGGGGTCCAAACCAACCCGTCATATCAGTCACAGTCGTGTGGCAGACCCTGTCACTGAAATGATGGGTTGGTTAAAGTGTGCATGTCCTGTTTTGTTTATACAACATAAGGGTGGGTGGGAGGGCCCAAGGATAATTCCATCTTGCACCTCTTTTTTCTTTTCTTTTTCTTTGCATCATGTGCTGATTGGGGAGGGTTTTTTGGAAGGGACATCCTGCGTGACACTGCAGTGCCACTCCTAGATGGGCCCGGTGTTTGTGTCGGCCACTAGGGTCGCTAATCTTACTCACACAGCTACCTCATTGCGCCTCTTTTTTTCTTTGCGTCATGTGCTGTTTGGGGAGGGTTTTTTGGAAGGGACATCCTGCGTGACACTGCAGTGCCACTCCTAGATGTGCCCGGTGTTTGTGTCGGCCACTAGGGTCGCTAATCTTACTCACACAGTCAGCTACCTCATTGCGCCTCTTTTTTTCTTTGCGTCATGTGCTGTTTGGGGAGGGTTTTTTGGAAGGGCCATCCTGCGTGACACTGCAGTGCCACTCCTAGATGGGCCCGGTGTTTGTGTCGGCCACTAGGGTCGCTAATCTTACTCACACAGCTACCTCATTGCGCCTCTTTTTTTCTTTGCGTCATGTGCTGTTTGGGGAGGGTTTTTTGGAAGGGACATCCTGCGTGACACTGCAGTGCCACTCCTAGATGGGCCCGGTGTTTGTGTCGGCCACTAGGGTCGCTTATCTTACTCACACAGCGACCTCGGTGCAAATTTTAGGACTAAAAATAATATTGTGAGGTGTGAGGTATTCAGAATAGACTGAAAATGAGTGTAAATTATGGTTTTTGAGGTTAATAATACTTTGGGATCAAAATGACCCCCAAATTCTATGATTTAAGCTGTTTTTTAGTGTTTTTGGAAAAAAACACCCGAATCCAAAACACACCCGAATCCGACAAAAATAATTCGGTGAGGTTTTGCCAAAACGCGTTCGAACCCAAAACACGGCCGCGGAACCGAACCCAAAACCAAAACACAAAACCCGAAAAATTTCAGGCGCTCATCTCTAGGTAAAACTACCAAAAATTACCACACAGGCACTGATAGGTCAATTAATCAATAAAAAAAAACTGTTACAATACACTATACAAAAATAACAACTGGTAGAATCTGATAAGTTCAGCTACTCTTATAAAACTTCTAAAGAATTGCGCTCCACTGGTCAGATATCTATAAAATACTTGAACCGCCTATATAATAACAATAAATAAAATTGCAAAAACAGTATAGCGCAGCATGTAGTGTGCCCCTATATACACTGTCACTATACTACACAGCCACTTAGTGAAGTATGAAGTCTGGACACAGCCTTAACAGCAGAGTATGGTGCAGTGTACATCGTGCAGCGTGCCCCAGGGACGTGCAGTCAGGGGAGGCAGTGCCTCCCCTGTGATTCATTAATGATTAAAATAATACAAAAAGATACATATGACACATATTCTGTGTCATATGTATCCTGTTTATATTATTCTAATAAATTTAGTATATTAAACTAGATTGGGAGGCACTGATATCAAGTGCCTCCCAAGACAGCGTGTAGACAGTGGGAACGGGGGATAATGCTGGGGGCGGGGCCAAGTGCTGGGCTGAAAAAGCCCATTACAAAATACAATGAAAGCGGCACTTATGTAAGTGCCTCGCTGGCAGGGAAAGCACACCCCTGCTAGCGAGGCACATTTGATTGGACAGCGGATCCAGTGCTGGATCCGCTGGCCCAATCATCAATACGCAGTGGCAGGACAAGGAAGGGACTCAGAGCTCCCCTCTCTTTCTCTCCCGCCAGCACCCGCCAGCACCCGCCATCACCTGACAGCACCCGGTGATTTAGAGGTAGAAGAACTGGGAAGGGGGCAGAGCAAAGTGTCGCCGTGCAGCAGCAGCTAATCTGCACGGCAGCAGCGGTGGCGGCGGTAAGCCCAGACCCAGGGAGGAAATTGTACGGCGGCCGGCGCTCTCTGCTCCCGCTCTCTCTCAGGCAGAAACCCCAATGCCTGCTGCAATCTCCTGGCGGTGGTTTCTGCACTGGTCTCAGCGCTGCCTGCTCCAGCCCAGACTGCTCTTCCATGTGATCTCTGCAGAGGGCCCACCGCCACAGATCAGGTACTTCCATTTGTCCCTACCCGGATCCCCAGACTTCATATTTGCAGCCTTATCTGGGTGTCAGTGATGCCGGAGAGGGGATGGGGGGTGCTATAAAGTGAGCTGCTCCTGCGCTCTGAACAACCTGGGTCTGCCTGTGGTACCGCTCATCATGTCATATATTACTGCCGTAATGTGTAAAAAGGGGACGCTGTATGCCGTAATGTGTAAAAAGGGGACGCTGCCTGCCGTAATGTGTAAAAATGGGATGCTGTCTGCCGTAATGTGTAAAAAGGGGACGCTGTCTGCTGTAATGTGTAAAAAGGGGACGCTGCCTGCCGTAATGTGTAAAAATGGGATGCTGTCTGCCGTAATGTGTAAAAAGGGGTACGCTGTCTGCCGTAATGTGTAAAAAGGGGTACGCTGTCTGCCGTAATGTGTAAAAAGGGGACGCTGTCTGCCGTAATGTGTAAAAAGGGGACGCTGCCTGCCGTAATGTGTAAAAATGGGATGCTGTCTGCCGTAATGTGTAAAAAGGGGGACTGTCTGCCGTAATGTGTAAAAGGGGCTCTACCTGGTGTAGTGGTGCTACTGTGCAGCGTAATTTGAATAATGGAGACTACTGTGAACCGTAGTATGAATTGGTATTATTATGTGCCCATGCCCCTTCCCCATGAAGCCACGCCCCTATACATTTTTCACGCCCCTACGGCGCGCACTTCCTCTATTTTGCATGGGAAGGGGGAGGCGCCAATGCCGTTTTTTGCACACAGCGCTAAAATGCCTAGTTACAGCACTGATGGAACGCAGCTACTGCACCTATGCCCTGAGCACAGCACTGACATCCAAGAGCCCATGAGCTCTGGTCTCTGCAGGGACCATGGAGAAGCAGCAGGTAGGGAGGGCTGGGGGCCCCAAATTGGTGGTGGGAGATTAGAGGAGATTGTACACTATAGCATTTAGCTTTTTTTGTTTGTTCCACTTGTACTGAGGGATTCAGTATGAGATGCCAGTGATCAGAAGACAGACGCTGGGATCCTGAAGTTTACAATGCCGAGAGGGGTGAGTTGAGGGTGTTCTCCCCTAACCTTCCCTTCCCACAGCCTAACCCTAACCTCCCCCTATAGTTCCTAACCTCCCTGTGGCGTTACCTAAACCTAACCCTCCCACCCAGCAGCCTAACCTCCCTGCGGCGGTACCTAACCCTCCCTCCCCGCACACTAACCTCCCTGCGGCGGTACCTAACCCTCCCTCCCCGCACACTAACCTCCCTGTGACGGTACCTGACTCTCCCTCCCCGCAGCCTAACCCTAATATCCCTGCGGCGGTACCTAAACCCTCCCACCCAGCAGCCTAACCTCCCTGCGGCGGTACCTAACCCTCCCTCCCCGCACACTAACCTCCCTGCGGCGGTACCTAACCCTCCCTCCCCGCACACTAACCTCCCTGTGACGGTACCTGACTCTCCCTCCCCGCAGCCTAACCCTAATATCCCTGCGGCGGTACCTAAACCTAACCCTCCCTCTCCGCAGCCTTATCCTTCCCGTTGATGCCTAACCCTAACCTCCCCAGGGGTCGGCTAAAGTACTATGTGTAAGACTGGAGGAGGTGATGATAATACGGTATATATATATTTAACATTTGATAATATATAATTACGAGGCTAGTCCCACTTTCCTAGGAGTGCGCACATTGGGGGGAGAGGGGGTGCTTCAACAGATCTCGCTCAGAATGCCAGTAGTTTTGGACCCAGGCCTGGCTGCTCTCTGGGTACTTTGCGATCTGTCCTGTAATCAGGTCTGTATATACACAATTGCACAAGTACTGTATATACACAATTGCTGCAGTACCACCCCCCACCCCCCCCCCCTGTGCACTCTAATGTATTTGTTTTACCTAAAAAGTGAGCTGAGGTTTGTGTTCTTGTGCGACTGGGGATGTACTTGAGAAGCCAGTGCCTCCCCAGCCATTGACTTCACCGCACGTCACTGGCGTGCCCCTATATACACTGTCACCATACTGCACAGCCACTTAGTGAAGTTTGGAGTCTGGACACAGCACAGCCTAAACAGAGTATAGTGCATCGTGCAGCGTACCCCTATAAACACTATCACTATACTGCACAGCCACTTAGTGAAGTCTGGAGTCTGGACATAGCACAGCTAAAACAGCAGAGTATAGTGCATCGTGCAGCGTACCCTTATATACACTGTCACTATACTGCACAGCCATCTAGTGAAGTCTGGAGTCTGGACACACACAGCACAGCTTAAACAGCAGAGTATAGTGCATCGTGCAGCATATCCTTATATACACTGTCACTATACTGCACAGCCACTTAGTGAAGTCTGAAGTCTGGACACAGCACAGTCTAAACAGCAGAGTATAGTGCAGTGTGCATCATGCAGCGTGCCCCTATATACACTGTCACTATACTGCACAGCCACTTAGTGAAGTATGGAGTCTGGACACAGCACAGCCTAAACAGCAGAGTATGGTGCAGTGTGCATTGTGCATCGTGCCCCTATATACACTGTCACTATACTGCACAGCCACTTATTGAAGTCTGGAGTTTGGACACAGCACAGCCAAAACAGCAGAGTATAGTGCATTGTGCAGCGTACCCCTATGTACACTGTCACTATACTGCACAGCCACTTAGTGGAGTATGGACGCAGCACAGCCAAAACAGCAGAGTATAGTGCATTGTGCAGCGTACCCTTATATACACTGTCACTATATTGCACAGCCACTTAGTGAAGTCTGGAGTCTGGACACAGCACAGCCTAAACAGCAGAGCAAAACACAGCAAAGAGCAGTGTGTGTTCAGTGAAATGGGGCCGAGTCCTGACCTCGGCCTTGATGTGGGATCCGAGTCTGGCTGGAACACCCAAGCTGCGGAATCTCCAAGGAATCTGAACCGCTCATCTTTAATTGCAATTCCATAAAGAATTTGCACATTTTGGGGCAGATGTACTGTATTAAGCCTGGAGAAGTGATAAAGCAGTGATAAGTGGAAGGTGATAATGCATCAGCCAATCAGCTCCTCCTAACTGTCATTTTTTCAAACCGTAATGATTGGCTGGTGCGTTATCACCTTGCAGTTATCACTGCTTTATCACTTCTCCTGGCTTAATACATCTGCCCCTTTATTTGGAGACTGTCTACTTTATAGAAAGTGCTATGATGAGGATAGTCAATTTATTCTGCTTTTTGTTGTGGTTTAAGTTATATGAAGGACAAAATGTGAAAGGGGCAATAATGCACAAAATTCAACACTAAAATCCACTGGAGAAAATTACACATTATCAGGCAAATATTCCACTAAACAGATTTGAAAATATTGCATGGCCAATGCTTCAGAGACATCCACTTAGTAAGTTAAAGCAGACTGTTATCAACTTGTAACAGATGTCTGGCAAAACAACGTGGTTGAAATTATCATTAGATGATTTGCAAAATTTAGCCCTGCTCCCCCCTTACGGACCCACGATTCCAGGAATTTCTTCTCCATTCTGACTACTTTACTAGGAAGTGGGTGGGATGCGGGATATCTACCAACTCTTCTGGGGGTGAGGGGGACTATCCGAGAAATTATGAGTCACCCACACCTTCAATAAACTGACAAATTTAGGATGCAGACAAGAGGTGACGGTATGGTAACTCTATCATGTCACATAAATGGAGGTGAGTCTCAGGAGGAAAGGGCAGTTTAGCACTCAGTGAGCCTGTGCCAGTGAAGGTAGAACACAAGTGTTGCAGAGGGGAGGACAATGTTGTTAAAAAGGAAAAATAGATGAGCAGTAGCATTTTGATAGATTGAGTGGGATGGCAGAGAGGAGGGGGTTAGCCAGGGGCGGAACTACTGGCGGGGCAGGCAGTGCATTGCACTGGGGCCCCGCCGCACTCAAGGGCCCACAGCCGCCGGCCGGCATTACATGAATGAGTCACAATGACTCATTGTATGTCATGCCGCAGCCGCACACCAGCGCTCCCGTGACCCGCCAGTCATAAGGAACGACTCTGGTCACCCGCACACGAAGGAGGGAGGAGGGTCCGTCCCTCCCTCCCTCATATACAAACAGGTCACAGTCTCTCAGTGAAGGAGAGAGCCGCAGCAGCGCTTTGTTACTGGTGGAGGCGCTGCTGCTGCTGCTCCTCTGCTTCACTATAGGCTGTCTCTGAGAACAGCCTATAGGGAAGCAGAGGGGCAGCAGCAGCAGTGCCTCCACCAGTAACACAGCACTGCTGCGGCTCCCTCCTTCACCTCCCTCCTCCTTTTTCTCTACTGCCCGGGAAGCTGCACCGAGGAGCCTGAGCCAACAGAGAGGGTAAGTATAATTCTTCCTTCTTTCTTTCTTTCTTTCTTTCTTTCTTTCTTTCTTTCTTTCTTTCTTTCTTTCTTTCTTTCTTTCTTTCTTTCTTTCTTTCTCTTTCTTTTTTTATTTGTTGGGACTGCCTGCCGCAATGTGTAAAAAGGGGGGACTGCCTGCCGCTATGTATAAAAATGGGGAATCTGCCTGCCGCAATGTATAAAAATGGGGAATCTGCCTGCCGCAATGTAAAAATGGGGAATCTGCCTGCCGCAATGTGTAAAAATGGGGAATCTGCCTGCCGCAATGTAAAAATGGGGAATCTGCCTGCCGCAATGTGTAAAAATGGGGAATCTGCCTGCCGCTATGTATAAAAATGGGGAATCTGCCTGCCGCTATGTATAAAAATGGGGAATCTGCCTGCCGCTATGTGTAAAAAGGTAGAATCTGCCTGCCGTAATGTGTAAAAAGGGCACGCTATCTGCCGTTATGTGTAAAAGTGTATGGTGTCTGCCGTAATGTGTAAAATGGGGACGCTGTCTGCCGTAATGTGTAAAATGGGGACGCTGTCTGCCGTAATGTGTAAAAAGTGCACGCTGTCTGCCGCTATGTGTAACGAGGGCACGCTGTCTGCCGCTATGTGTAACGAGGGCACGCTGTCTGCCATTGTGTAAAAAGTGTATGCTGTCTGCCGCTATGTGTAACGAGGGCACGCTGTCTGCCGTTATGTGTAAAAAGTGCACACTGTCTGCCGTTATGTGTAAAAAGGGGAATCTGTTCGCTGTAAGGAGTAAAAGGGTCTCTACCTGGTGTAGTGGTGCTACTGTGCGGCGTAATTTGAAGAATGGAGACTACTGTGCACCGTTTTATGAATTGGTATTATTTTGTGGACACACCCCTTCCCCACGAAGCCACGCCACTATGTATTTTTGCGCGCGCCTACGGCGCGCACTGCCCATGGGGTGGACTTGGATGGGATGGGGGGGGGGGGGGGCCCAAAGCATTTTGTTGCACCTGGGCCCACCGCTTGCTTGTTCCGCCACTGGGGTTAGCATAGTCATATCTGGGTATGATGAGAGCATAGAAAAGTGTTTTGGTGGCAGCAGGGGTGAATAAGGACCTTAGATAGGTTGTCCAGAATGAAATCTATTTTGTATTTGCAGAGTGTAACAGAGAGGAGACAAAGATAATCTGATGCTACTTATCCATCTGCAACACCAGTGCAAGCAGCTTTCTACTCATCCAATATTACAGTCACTTGTCTATATATAAAGTAACCTATAAAACTATAATCTGGGCCATCTACGGTTTTATGTTTCATATGTTATGAAGGTTTGATTTTTTAAAAAATATATATTATCAGGTACAAACAGTATATTTGGTAGCTACAGTATATTGTCTCTCAAAATAATCCACAGAACAGATGCACCTTGAAATAAATGTCATATACAGTCTCTAGTAGAGATGATTGAACATATTTGTCATTTCATACAGTATAAACAGTTTTATAGAGTTAACCATGGTTTCACACAAATTGTAAATACATTTTGGGTTTACAACTCATGCCTTTAATAGGAACACATATGTTCCATAGATATTTAGCTTGCGGGCAGGGCCTTCCTACCTCTATGACTGTTTGTTATTACCCAGTTTTGTCTTATCATTGTGCCCAGTTTTAAAGCGCAACAGAATTTGCTGCGCTATATTAGAAACTGTTAATAAATAAATAATAAAATAATTTATTTTAGAGATGTGCTGCGGGCACTTTTCGTGTTTTGTGTTTTGGTTTTGGATCTGGATCCCCGCTCGTGTTTTGTATTTGGATTGGTTTTGGATCTGGATGATTTTTGAAAAAACACAAAAACAGCTAAAATCACAGAATTTGGGGTTAATTTTGATCCTACGGTATTATTAACCTCAATAACATTCATTTCCACTCATTTCCAGTCTATTCTGAACGCCTCACACCTCACAATATTGTTTTTAGGCCAAAAGGTTGCACCGAGGTAGCTGTATGACTTTGCTAAGCGACACAAGTGTGCGGCACAAACACCTGGCCCATCTAGTAGTGGCACTGTAGCGTCAGACAGGATGGCACTTTTAAAAACTAGGCCCCAAAGAGCACATCATGCAAAGAAAAAAAGAGGTGCACCGAGGTCGCTGGGTGACTAAGCTAAGCAATACAGAGGTGCGGCACAAACACCTGGCCATTCAAGGTATGGCACTGCAGTGTCAGGCAGTATGGCAGATTTAAAAAATAGGCCCCAAATAGCACATCATGCAAAGAAGAAAAAGAGGTGCAATGAGGAAGCTGGATGGCTAAGCTAAGCAACACAAGTGTGAGGCACAAACACCTGACCCACGTAGGAGTGGCACGCAGTGGCAGACAGGATGGCACTTTTAAAAACTAGGCCCCAAACAGCTCATCATGCAAAGAAAAAAAATAGGTGCAATGAGGTAGCTGGATGACTTTCCTAAGTGACACAAGTGTGCGGCACAAACACCTGGCCCATCTAGGAGTGGCACACATTGGCTGAATGTCGAAAGTGGCCCGCAATTTTTCGGGCTACCGACAGCATCTCCTGCACACCCATGTAATTTTTCAAAAAATTCTGCACCACCAAATTAATTGTATGTGCAAAACACTGGATGTGCTGGAATTTGCACAGATGTCCTACACGCATAATATTGGTGGACTTATACGGCAGTACCCCTGAACTTATATGGCTGCACCACTGGACTGGACTTATTTGGCAGTACCCCTGGACTTATACGGCTGCACCTCTGGACTTATACGGCTGCACCCCTGGACTTATACGGCTGCACCACTGGACTTATACGGCTGCACCACAGGACTTATGTGGCTGCACCACTGGACTGGACTTATACGGCAATACCCCTGGACTTATACGGCTGCACCACTGGACTTATACAGCTGCACCACTGGACTTATACAGCTGCACCACTGGACTTATACGGCAGTACCCCTGAACTAATACGGCAGTACCCCATAACTTATACAGCAGTACCACTGGACTTATATGGCAGTACCACTGGACTTATATGACAGTACCCTTGAACTTATACAGCTGCACCACTGGACTCGACTTATATGGCAGTACCCCTGAAATAATACGGCAGTACCCCATAACTTATACGTCAGTACCCCTGAACTTATGCGGCTGCACCACTGGACTGGACTTATACGGCAGTACCCCTGAACTTATACGGCAGTACCCCTGAACTTATACGTCAGTACCCCTGAACTTATACGGATGCACCACTCGACTGGACTTATATGACAGTACCCCTGAACTTATACGGCAGTACCCCATGACTGGATTTATATGGCAGCAGCACTGGACTTATGGCAGCACAGGACACCACCACTGGACTTATGGCAGCACAGGACACCACCACTGGACTGATGCAGCACAACACAGCACCACTGCACTGGACTTATACATCAGCAGCACTGGACTTATGGCAGCACAGGACACCACCACTGGACTTATGGCAGCACAACACAGCACCACTGCACTGGACTTATACAGCAGCAGCACTGGACTTATGGCAGCACAGGACACCACCACTGGATTTATGACAGCACAGGACACCACCACTTGACTGATGCAGCACAACACAGCACCACTGCACTGGACCTATACAGCAGCACTAGACTGATGGCAGCACAGGACACCACCACTGTGACTGGACTGATGCAGCACAAGACACCACCTTTGGACTGATGCAGCACAAGACAGCACTGGAATGACACATAAGAGCAGGCCGCCACCCCATGCACCGCACCCGCACAGACACTGAGGAGACACGTCCTCTCGCTACACTCTCCAGGACTGGAGTGAAAATGGCGGCAACATGCGACTCCTTGTATGGAATCCAAAACCTGCGAGAATCTGACAGCGGGATGATGACATTTTGCCTCGTTCTGGTTTCCAAGTCTGGTGGGAAGTCCCGAGCCGGGCTCGGATCCAGGCTCGGGACGTCATGTTCGGTAGGGTTCGGTTCTCAGGGAACCGAACCCTCTCATCCCTAATTTTCAATTGACATTGCATTCTTGTCTTTGAATGCTACATGTAGTATATTTGTACCCTCCATTAGATCCTGAAGGAGGAGCCCCAGTCAGAAAGTTCAGATAGAGTACTGTGGTAAGGTGAATCACTTCATTGCATTGCCCCATATGGAGTGTGGTGATTATGACACCATTTACTGCAAAATGGACCACATACTTCACTGGGGATGTGGGTGGGATCTGGGAGGCAGGTCTACACATAACAGAGTGTGGGAGGACTTCTAAAAAGTCCAGAGTCTTTGGACAAACTTAACCAGCACATTAAACTAATGTTAGTGAATACTGTCAGAGTAAATCCAATATAAGTGACGAGGAGATCTATTTAATGGCTGCTAAATGCTGACACATAGGACAGACAGGAGTCAAAACTAAATTTCTAGTGGATATGTTCACTTGCTTAAAATTCACCAAATCACCTTCTATATTGTAAGTATTGCATATGACAAAAGAGAAAAATAAATTACCTGAATATTGTTCTGTTGTCATTAATAAATGCAAATTCTAATCAAACTTGGTTTTAGAGCAGTTTCAGTCAGGTTATCTTTCCTGTTATTTTCAATTCAAAGTGGACATATCAGTAGTATACAAAAGGATGTTTTACATAGAGTTTAAACAAAACTAAAAACCTTCAGGGCAATTACTGTGCTCATATATGATGAGTGGCGGCCATTTTCTTATAGTCTCCCAGGCACAACATTGTGTAAGAAAATGTCCAACCCTCATATTATATGTGGACAGTAATAGTTTCTTATAACAGGTGAAGCTACAGATGGGACAGGGGTCACAGATACTTCTGCCAAACCTTTGTCTTTGATATACATATTTTATTTATTTAAAGTTTATTTTATAGTGTAGCATATTCCGTTGCGCTTTACAATTGGAGACAACAGTGACAAGAGAAACTGGGAAAAAACAGACAGCCATAGAGGTAGGAAGGCCCTGCTCGCAAGCTAACAATCTATAGAGAAATAGAAAGGACACACAAGGATAGGTGATATCTATAGCATAGCGGTCCCACAAGATTGCAAAAACAGTCTTGATGGTATGTAATTACATATGAATGCTTCTGAAGGTTATGTGGGTGGTTCCGAAATTTGATAGGCTTGCCTGAAGAGGTAAGTGTTTAGGGACGCTTGAAAGTTTTGAGGCTAGAAGAGAGTCTTATTGTGCGTGGGAAGGCATTCCATAGGGTGGGTGCTGCCCAAAGAAATTCCTGAAATTGTTAAAGGGAGCAAGTGATCCGCGCAGATGAGTGACGCATATCTTGTGCAAAGTGGAGAGGTCAAATTGGGAGATATTTTGAGATAAGCGGAGAGATACATGTTGGTGTAGTTTGGTTAATAGCTTTATATGTGAGTAGAAGTATTTTATATTGAATACGGTAGAATATGGGCAACCAATGGAGGGACTGACAGAGCGGATCAGCAGAAGATGAACATCTTGCTAGGAAGGTCAGCCTCGCAGCTGCATTCACAATGGATTGTAGTGGTGAGAGTCTTTTTTGGGGAAGACCAGTAAGGACACTATTGCAATAATCAATGCGGGAAATAATGAGGGCATGGATTAGGGCTTTTGCATTGTCTTGTGTAAGATAATGTCATATTTTGGATATGTTTTTTTAGGTGCATGTAAAATTATTTAGAGAAAGATTGACTGTGTGGAACAAAGGACAGTTCAGAGTCAAGGATGACACCTAGGCAGCGAGCTTTTGGGGTAAGGTATATTGTCGAGTTGTCAACAGTTATGGAGATAGGAGGTTGGTAACTACTCTTGGCTGGCAGGAATATAATTAATTCTGTTTTGGAAATGTTGAGTTTGAGGTGGCGAGATGACATCCAAGATGAAATGGCAGAAAGGCATTCAGAGACATGGATCAAAACGATGGTGACAACTCTGGGGAGGATAGATGGATTTGAGAATCATCAGCATACACATGATACTGATTATGTACATTATAAAACAGTCCAAGGTAATGTGTCCTGTAATTTATTATGTGGAGAGGGGTTTGTGTAAATTAATGGGTTATAAGAAAGTTCCCAGCACACACTAAGTATAATACGGGGAATATTATTATCTAGAGAAGAGTAGTATTACACCAGCTTTGCCCAAATATAATACCAGTTTACCCACATATTTGTTAGGGTCTCCTGCTCTGTGCTGCCACGTCGTCATGGCAACCGGGAGACAAGTGCTAGCGGAGTAACCTGAGCAGAGCTGATACTCCGGTTCGGGTCTTTTGCTGTGCAGTGGTTACAGGCTCTGTGCACGGCAGGGGATCCGGTGCTGGTTTTTGTGCTCACAGTCTGTGAGGTCTGAGTGGGGCATGGACAGCACCTGCTATATAAACCCTCTTCTCAGGTTAGGCAGATGCTGCTGAATCTTTGTTGGTTAGTCAGTTCCTGAAAGCTAGCTAGTACTGTGTAAACTTTGTATTTGTTTGTTGCTTACGGCAAATAGGCCTTGGGATTTGGTATTACACTCTGCCAATCCAGACCTAGCAGTAAGACTGGAGTCAGTCGTTTAACCTGCTGGGGTTCTTTTGCTACTCTGTGAACCTAGCAAGTTTGCGGCTGTATTCTCAGACTTGCCTGCCAAAATCCTTTCTCACTGTGCAAGGTGCTCAGGTGTCAGTTTAGTGGCAGTAAGCTGAACCAGTGCACTGCAAGTGAGGACTAGGATTGTGGAGACTCTCCTTGTGTCTATTATTCCATCTCTGACCAAGGAGTTTACTGCCACACCTGTTGGTAACCCTTTAGGGTTTTGCTGTTGCCCTTAGCAACAGCATTTCGGGTTCTCTACGTATTAAATCACAACATCTCGCTTCTTTCCATCTGAGCATTCCTAATACTAGGGAGACACCCAGTTTCTTAGCCTTTGGGCTTCTCTGTTCACTTTGTGTTAATTTTGTTACCCTATCACCTTCTATATATGTAATGTCATATTCCCCAGTCTGTCTGTGAGTTCATTTGTTTTGCATCCCTCTCCGTTCAGACACCAGTACATTCCTGCTGGAACTGGTGTGCATAACAATATTATACTGGTGTTCTCCCATATTATAAGCATTGCTAACATATAGTGGAAGTGTCTACCCTGTGTCCCTTTTCTTCTGCAATTTATTGGATTAGTAGGATGGGGATGTAGTTGGGATTCTGTCAGTCAGAACACCGGTGCTGGAATCCTGACAGCTGTCAAAATATCGATGCAGAAATTCCAAGAGCAGTAATTCCAAATGTTACATATACTGGGGAAGGTTAGGGTTAGGCTGTGGGAGAAGGGTTAGTTAGGCTGTGAGAGGAGGGTTAGGACTGGGCTATGGGAGGGAAGGTTAAGGTTAGGCTGCAGGAGGGGAGGGTTAGGGTTAGGCGCCCACACCCCTAAATCCACCCCTGTTGTAACATAGCATCTCTGCAAAACAATCTGGTTAAAATAAATGCCAATCTGTAAAATAGACATGGAAGGCAGGAACATAAACCTACAAAATAAACAAGGAACATTGCATCTCTGCAAAACAGCCTCTTAAATCAAGCCCATGTGATAATCTGTGCAACTGTGTTCATTTTAAAATCCAATTCCTATGTACATTTCATATTAATTTTTTAAATGCAAAGACAAAGTGTAACATATGTTAACTAGAATTAACTTCTGTCATCATTGTGTAACATCAACTAGAAAATCATTAAGTTTCTATTAACTATTTATTTGCTCAAAATTGCCAGCAGATTGACGGCACTCCTTTGGGACTCTCAAGCAAAACTGAATACCTGACTTGTAGCTGTCAAATGAAATAATTAAATACAAATAATAATAAATTAAGCACACACCCTAGGGCTCTGAAAGCATAGAGGTAATTATCTTTGATAAACACATATAAACTTTATAGATGTATTTAGAACTCCAAAAAAAGAATAGACAATAAAAATAAAATGTATTTATTTATTACCAGTTAATTATATAGCGCACACATATTCCGCATCGCTTTTACAGAGAATATATAACAATCCACAGCAGTCCCTGCCCCAGTGGAGCTTACAGTCTGTATTCCCTACCGCACGCACAACATACTTAACAATTAGGGTTATTTTTTAACATTTTTGTTTGTTGGGAGCCAAATAACTTATACTAGTATATTTTCGATTGTGGAACGAAACCGGATTACCTGGTCCAAACCCATGCAAGTATGGGGAGAATATACAAACTCCACACAGTTAGGGCCTTGATAGGAAGCGAACCCATGACCTTAGTGCTGTGAGGCGGTAATGCTAACCAATATAAATATTACAGGTTTATATTTGCTCAATCAGGGCATGGTAAGGCATAACAACTATACTCATTGCATTTAATATATCATAAATTCAATAAATCTGTGAAATCTAACATGATGGCTTGATAAAAAAAACAATTAAATATTGAATTGAAATAGATGGATAATGACTTTTATAAATAAAGAAATAAATATATAAATAAATAAATACAGAATGTTTAACAATCATTTCAATAGCTCACCCATGTGTCTAAGAACAATTCAAAACAAACATTAATTTAGGCAGATGAAAGAAAATAAGTTCTGAGAGAGTCACAGGCAGTCCATTCATTACCACGTGCCCTCACCATGGATCTGGGAATTCCATGCCATCTGTTCCCCCTTTCACCGAGCAGCTTTTTAATGGTGGGACTTTACATTGTGACATTTTTTTCCATAAGAACCTTTACTCTGGACATCTGTTTTAGGGTCAATGAAACAAATGTTCCAAATGCACAAGAAATAAATATATGGACTTTTCATCATTGACTAACTTTTAACTTTATAACAAAGTCAACTTCCCTTTAATATTTGGTTTAACTACTTAACTGCTAAATTAATTTTCCCCAAAACGCTGAGAAATTGTCTTTTTTTTTTTGCTTGATAAAAGTTTAAAAAATATTTGTAATGATATATTTAAATGTTTTATTAAAAAATACAGTATATACTTAGATGCTGTTTTGAAATCCCGCCCTCATTATATAATCACTCCATTAACCCCTCACTCATTTTTTTTGTACACCCCCTTCGTTGTTCATTATCATCATCATAATTCTTTATTTTACCTCTCCATCATTTGCATTATTCTCCCAAATGCAGAGCACAGTGGAGCAAGTCATGGAAGACTGTTGATCAGTCCCCCATATGCATGACTTTTCTGGTGGTTGCTGCTCTTTGCAGCCACCAGGTATTTTCAGTGCCAGCAAGGCTGGCTTCCCTGGTAGCTGCCGCTCTTGGCACCCGCCAGGTTATACATATTGGGGACAGCGCTGACTACCCCATCTGTGTCTGCTGCAAACGTCAGACGCTAGTTGTATACACTGGGGGTGGCTGCTCTTCTCTAAATCTGCTGGGTGGAAAGTGGGTTTGCCGCAGGTACGAAATCACTATTGGCCACAGTGATCGGGACAAACTGGAGGATGAGCCACAGGTGGAGAGGGGCCAGGAGGTCCCTCTGAAATTGGTGGCTGTGGGGAGATTATCTTCCCACGGCTGCCCAGTTGGCGTTTCTGACTGGTCACATCAAATGCGACCATGGCAGGGAAAGCCCACCCTGGTGTGGTCGCATCTGATGCGAGCATGCCAGGCAAGTAGTTAAAATGTTAAAGCTGTCAGTATAGAATAGTCCAAAAATCTGTCTGTTCACATTTGCTCACAATAGAACAGCGAATAGAAACAACTGATATATACTGTAACTACTGTATATGTCATTCTTCATTATAAACTCTCTTTTCTTTCATTTTCTACTTTTGGCAGAGGCCAACTAGTACCTCTTACCAAACACACCTTTATTAACAATAGTAGCAATGCACCTTAACTTTAACAAATACAGACACAACAACTGTATATGATGCTAAAATTGCTCATCAATGTATTGATAACATTAAAACAAGAAAACGGTAGCAAGCAGTGGTGACTCCAGAGGTGGGGCTGCAGCGCCATCCAAAATTCAAACAGGGGAGCCACGACTACTGTTATCCCAAACATTGACAAACATTGCCAGCCAGGACTCACTGGCAGTTGGTGTGGCTCCCCTATTTGAATTTTGGACTGTGCTGCAGCCCCACATCTGGAGCCAACAGTGGTGGCAAGATAAAAGGAGGAAGGCAGGTCAATTTATAATCAGGGAATATTACAGGCTCGGCAACCAGAGTCACCTTAAGAAGTGAAAAAGGGATGTAATCATCCAGCCTTAAAGTGCCAACTGGAAACATCTCCTCCATATCCATGCCAATAAGGTGAGGCAAGATGTAGTCACTGGCCTCCAGAATAAAGGCTAACAGCCAACACTCCAGTGTGAAGGAGTGTACATGCTGCGCAACACAGTTTTTTTGATCTGCCAGTCCCCATCACTACAACACTGTAAAGAGAAAAGAAAAAAGGGGAGGGAGGTAGACCTTTGTGATATCCTATTGTATCCATGAGCTTTTTTATTAAAACCATTTAGACTTTTTAAACAGTTTTACAAGTCATTATACATTTCAGCATATTATCATCAACTATTCCATTCTTTGTATATATAATATTTTTTATTAAATAGAGATCCAAACCTAACCAAGGCCAAAAAGTATTAAGCCTTAAAAAGTGATGAAGTGGAGGAGGATAAAGAGTGATAAATGACCAGCCAACCAGAACCTGCCATTTTTCAAACACAGCTGTTACATGGCAGTTAGGAAGCTGATTGGCTGGTCATTTATCACTATTTATTTGTCTCCACATTTGTCTCCACATTGTATTAGGCTTAATACATTTGGACCAAGTGCCCTAAGACCTCTCGTGTTCTCCCACACCTTCCTTTTCTCTCCAATTTATACATTAAATGGGTGACTATCCCAGTTTGGACTGACAGCAAGATCTGCGCTATCAATACAAAATATTTTTAATTTTAATTACAATTATTATATATAGAAATTTTGTTTTACCATCCTATATTAACTGTTGTGTTGATTATTTGAAACTAGAACTTATTTTGTGACCTAAGCTGTGCGCATGGTACAACCTTTCTCTCTTGTATACAAGGACTGGGAGAGAAACTAGATATCAGGGATAAAGCAGAGAGTAGCATCAAGTGTTACACAAAAGGGGTTATTTATTAAACAATTTTAAGTCTGAAATTTAAAATGTCAGTGCATTTAATAGCAAAACACAACAAATAAACCCCCAAGGTTGTATTTGACGGGAGGTGATGTGATGTCTCTGATGAGAAGCTTGGTTTTGGACATGTTATGTTTTAGGTAGTGATGTATGCTTAATCATGTATACACATACAGAACCTAGTAGCCAGTGAAGTAGAAAGTCAATTTTTATACTGCAAGCAAGTACAGTATCTCTGGTAACAGAGATACTACAGTGTTTCCCATTGCAGTGTTTCTGCGTAACTGACCTGAAAAATTGTTTCTATTGCTGTGATAAGTAGTTAAAGAAAAAGTTCCTTTTCCAGGCTATACTGACAATTGGGCCAATATATTTACAGTACTGTATATTTTAGATTATATTTACTCTAGCATGAAATCATATTTCTAAATTTGTAAATAAATAAATATCTCACCTTTCAGAAATCTATCAGTGAATGTATTAATTAACATGAATTTTGACTTTTTATATTTAAATCTCAACTTTAATTTTCAGTATATTGCAAGTCTGTATACATGTGCACTAAACTAGTAATATTATTTCTCTTTGGCAATTATATTTTCATTTCTATAATTCTGGTTTGTTTAATTAGTTTGTCCTCTGATGTGTCATGGAAGCATGAGTTCTTATATAGCTGATGCATGTGGACAGGCCTTACATGCAATGGTTTCTCTGTGCTGCTGATTTCAGCTTTGCAAATACCTCCATTGGGGAAGCTGAGAAGCAGATTTTCATCCTTCCTCAGAGACTCTTCGCTAACTTGCCAATTAGTGTCAATTGTTAGTATTCATTTTGTGACTTGGACACCTGCTTGCTTGAAGTCAACATGGGAATACCAATTCATTTCAAATAGACTGAGTAATGACTATCAATTAGTATTAGGAGAAACTACATTCAGTTGCTTACAATTTATTTCAACAGCAATTAACCCAGAAATTCAAAGCTCTAGTCCAAAGGAAAATGTGTCTGACCCATGCTTCAAAAACTGATGCCGTACTGAAAAGACTACATTTTATGAAAATCCCATGCTCTTCCTTGTGAAAGTTCTCCCCTAGAATGAATATGCATCAGTAGAAAGAAATCTTTAGTTAAAGGAAGCATAAATCATTTTGCAAACATAATACTTTAAATTGGAAAACAATTAAAGAACTGTTGAACCTTTAATGCAGATGTGACTCAATATTACTCCACACACAAATATGTAACCTCCATTCCCAAACACTATAACACTATAGCGTAGTAGTTTGCTGCAGTAAAGTTAGCTGTGTTTCCCACATAGTGGACCTGAGTTGGGCACACATTGGGCTTATTTAACTATTATAAAAAAAAATCAACATCTAAAACAAGTTTATTTACACCCATTGGCTGAGGCCAACACAGTGCATGTACATGTAGTTTGCACCAGTAGCACAAGTGGCTGGTTTATGTCAGACACATTGGGTATGGTATGCCGGAAGCCAGGATCCTGGCGGTCAGCACACAGACGCCGGGATCCTAGCGGCTAGAATGCCGGTGGGGGGGGCAAGCGCAACAAAGCCCCTTGTGGGCTTGGTGGCTCGCTGCGCTTGCCTCAAGTTCTATTTCCACTCTATGGGTGTCGTGGACACCCACGAGTGGGAATAGCCCCTGTTAGCCGGGATTCCATTTGGTGGCATTGTCAGTGGTCGGGATTCCGGCATCGCTATCCTCACCGCGAGGATCCCGACTGCTAGCAATATAACTACATCCCATGTCAGACATATAAAAAAAATATTCTTGTGACATACACCTTCACTATTAGGATTTATTCATTAAGAAACCTCACAAATACAATTAAGTATAACTCTGCTATAGTTCTGATAAAAAAATTGATGCACACAGAAAATACATAATTTAAGCCTGACCAACAAAGTAAGCACCCATTGTATCTGCTACATAGATAGAGCAGTTAGCTAGTGCTGGTGACCCACATCAGTATGAGCATGTTTTTACACATGTCCTCAGGTGGATGATATGTCTTGGATACAGCCGGAATTAGACATTTTAGCACCTCAGGCGAGAAAGTACACCACCTCCAGTGTTAATATAACAGTGTTTACGTTCAGTGTGTACTTTCAGTGCCAACTATTATCAAAATTAGAGATGTGCACTGACCCCCATGTTTTGGTTTTGATTCTAATTCATCATCGTGTTTTGGTTTTGCCAAAACCACTCTTATGTGTTTTGGTTGTGGTTTAGATCTGTATTTTTTTTCTAAATTGCTAAAAACATCTACAATCATGTAAGTTGGGCCTATTTTTTTCCTGCAGTGTTATTAACCTCAATAAACATCAATTTCCAGTAATTTCCACTCAATTTCGACTACCTCACAGCTCACAATATTGTTCACCAATATTGGCCAAAGACTGGCTCACTAAGCTGAGCAACAGAGCAGTGGTACAAACACATGTCAGTAATTTCTGTTTAAAAATGTGTAATGTAATACAGTAATATACAATAAAAATGTTTGCCTTTGCAAGAAAGACCATTTCCAATGCCCCCAAAATACAGCCCATTTTGAAAAGAAAAGTGGTGCAAGATGGAATTGCCCTTCTGCCCTCCCATCCACCCTTATGCTGTATTTTCAAAAGGACATGCACAGTTTAACAAACCAAGCACTTCAGCGACAGGGACTGACACTTTGTGGCTGAAGTGCTTGTTTGTTTGGGCCCCCACAAAGCAAGTTGCCAACTGGCTTAAGGAACTAACAGTTGATAATCCTCTCTAAAATTAGAAAGGTCATTCTTCTCATCCGATTTATCACCCTCATCAGCGTTAATATCATCATCATCATCATCATACAATATTAACTCATCCCCACTGGAATCCACCATTAAAGTCTCTGCACTTTGATGTAATTGGCAGGAAAGATCTTCCTCGCGGAATTTGTATGTCATTTTTATAAACATCATTTTCCCCCATTTTTATGAAGTAGCCTCCTACGCCGATCGCTCACATGGTTCCCGACTGTGCTAAACACACTTTTTGTGTACACACTGGAGGGTGGCACGTTAAGTACTTTGTACTTGTACAGTATATTGTCATTAAACTAATCCTCCACCATTCTATTGATGGTTAATGTATTAGATTGAAACACAGTAGAGGTGTCAATAATTTTGGGCAATTCGTTTAGGCCTGACCGGATGTCATAATGTTGTTTCACTCTGGCACACTGAGTGGACTCATCCCCATCACCAGTGGGTCTCTGGGTAAAGGTTAGTTTTTTCAGTTCAGCAGTTGGAGGAGAAACTGAAGCAGGAGACTTTGCCATGTCACGTGCCACTTGAGGTGACAATTTGCTAACAAGAAGCTCTTTGCATCTCTTAAGATATGTGTTGCATCTCTTAAGACATGTGTCAGTTGGAAAGAAAGACATTATGTACACTTTAAACCTAAAATCAAGCATGGTTGCCAAAATGTTTCTCTAGCTGTTTCTCCAATAGTTTAATTAAGGGAATCATCTGACTCAGTTTGACAGTGTCTGAATTGGACTGGTTGCTACTTCCATTGGTTTTAGTAGCTTGCATAACATGGAAAGAATTCTCCACTGTGCTCGACTAAGACACATTTCCTCTACTCTCCCTGTTCCTCCATTCGTTGAAGCATATAAGAGGTGGAATTCCACCTGGTTACCGCCTCTTGCTTCAGTTGGTGGCATAACAAACTGAACAGTTCTTGCAACCCACTACAATCTTCTAAATGCGGTTGTTGAATGCCAAAAATGGGCAGCAACATTTTGGAACACAGATAGCATCTCCTACACACCCCTGTCATTTAAAAGAAATTGTACCACCACGTTTATTGTGTGTGTAAAACATGGGATGTGAATCACTCAGTTGTAGTGATCTCACAATATTAGTTGCATTATCAGAAATGACAAATCCTGAGGCTAGTGCTAGCAGGGTAAGCCAATTTGCTATGACATCCCTTAGTTTTTCGAACAGGTTGACACTGGTATGCATCTTAGTGAAGAAAGTGATACAGAGAAAAGCCTGTCTGTAAATGAGCTGGCGTTTTGTGTTACATACTTCTGCTGCTGCTGCTGTTGAAAGTGATACACCCAGTCATGCTTGTCTACACATCTGTGGTTAAGTAGTAAGTGGGTACAATGGCATTTCCTTGGCCAAGAATTAGGGGTTTTTACCTCCTGGCTAAGGCGTCACTCACCTCTTATGCACCCAATGTGGCCGCAGGCGCAAAAGGGTGTGGCTTTGCGGGAGGGTTGACTAAGCACCCCAACCTCCGTTTTTTTCACTCTGGGGTCCAGGAGTTGCAGGCTGCCCCCAGAGACTAGCGTGTCTGCAGTGCTGGCTCCTACATAGTGACAAGAGCTGGGTTGCTGCACATAAAGTTACAGTGCAGCACCCTGCTCCTGTCACTGAGCCGCAGCCGGCACTTTGGTGTCACTCCTCAGTGGATGACACCCGGGTGTGGGCCGCACCCCCTGCATCCCCCTTGTGATGCCACTGCCTCCTGGTACATGTGAGCAATTGGTAGTCTGGTAAAATGGAACTGAGAAGGAATTTGGTAGCAGGGACGCAGGACCTTAATTAACTGCCTAAAACCAGATGCATTGATTGCAGGGTACAGATGGCTTGACAACTGTTTTCAGGATTTGGATAAAAATAATTTCACACATAAGAGGTGGATTTCTTGGTCTTATGCCCAGGCATAACAGTGGCATTTTTAACATGGGCAAGAACTGGTGACACTGGTGGCTGACTTATGTCTTTGACAGAAACAACATCCTCATCATCAACATCCTTATTAACGGTGCCTGCTACACAAATATCCCTCTCATCCTGTTGAACTTTCTAACTTGCATCCTCAAGTTCTATGTCACCATTCTTTAGATGTACTGCTGATCCCCACATGTTCAGAGAGTGCAGAAATGGAGAAAGGAGGTTTCTCTATAAGTACAATGTAAAAAATGTCAGACTCACACTAAAGTGGACACCCCTATAATCTGCTCAGGGATTTGTGAACACACAGTATGTTCTTCAGCAATAGTGTACTAGACGCAGAGTGAGAAGGTGTTGTATCATCATATGAGGATACAGAAGATGATGCCTAACTGTGCTTGGCCCCTGCTTCCACAATAGTCCTTCTAGTGCATGAAACAGCAGTAGTACTAGCACCAGCAATACACCACTTGTAAACAAAGGCCATAGCCTGAGCCTTTCCTTGCCACTGCATGTGGTGTATGGCATGTTGAAATTTTCCATTTTTCAGTAGTAAATTTTCTCTTTAGTGTTGATGTCTTCTTTAACATTGTGAAAATATTTTAGATTTCAGGTGCGCTTGCTTAAACTGTCTGCCCCTGGACCAGCTTTAGTAGATGGTTAAATACCATCATGACTAGCAGCAGCCACAGCACTAGTATTGGTTTGACTGCTCCTGCTTTTCTGTTGACTTATTCATATTGACTCACAGCACTATGCAACAACCATGCATTTTATTTTTTTAACACTGTAGTAAGTAACGGTGGCACTCATTGAATGTTTTTCTTTTTTTAACACTGCAATTCACAGCGCTATTAGTAACAGTGGCACCTACTGTACTGAATACTATTTTTTTATAATGAAGATTTGCCTAACACAGACACTGTCACAGTGCTGCAGCCCATAGTCCTTCACTGATGACAGTGACACAGTAGCCCACAGCCTTTAATCTTCACAGATAATCACACTGCAGCCCAGTGCGAAGATTAAGGACTGTTGGCTACTATATTAGTTTAATCAGTGAAGGGCTGTGGGATGCAGTACTGTGAATATGTCAATGTTAGGCAAATTATCATTACAAAAAAAACATGTGTGTGTTCTGGACAGTTTCAGGCACTGTTAAAAAGTAATGTTCAGTAGGTGCCGTCATTACAGTGAATCACAGTATTATAAAATTGAAATGTGTGTGTTGTTTATGCACTGTACCTAAAAAAATTATGTTCTGGAGGTTCCACCATTACTAATAGCGCTGTGAATTGCAATGTTAAAAAAAATAAAACATGAGTTGTTCAAGCACTGTACTTTAAAAATTATGTTCAGTAGGTGCCATCAGTACTAATAGTGATGTGAATCACAGTGTTAAAAAAATAAAACGTGTGTTTTGTTCAAGCACTGTACCTAAAAAATAATGTTCAGTAGGTGCCACCATTATTAATAGTGCTGTGAATCGCAGTGTTAAAAAAGTGTGTTGCTCATGCACTGTACTTAAAAATGACTAATAGCGCTATAAGTCTATATTGATCGGTCAATGGAAGAGCAGGAGCAGCAAGCCAGTACTAGTGATGTGGCTGCTACCACTCACAAATGTACACAAAATCTACTAAAAGGTGGTCCAGGGGACACAAATTTAAGAAAGCACACCTGAAATCTATACATTTTCACAATGTTAAAGAAAACATCAACTCTAATAAAAATAATGCTTACTACCACAATACCTAATAATTGCCAACATGCCATATACCACATGCAGTGGCAAGGAAAGGCTCTAGCCATGCCCTTTGTTAGCAAGTGGTGGCCCTGCTAGTGCACTGCACTAGAAGAATGCCTATTGCAAAAGTCGGGTACAAATGCAGTCATTCATCTTCTGCAACCTCATATGATGATACTGATGCAACACTTTCTTGCTCTGAGTCTACTAGAGGTGTTACCTTTAAAACTGTCTGTTTTAAAGGTAACACGTCTAGTAGACTCAGAGCAAGAAAGTGTTGCATCAGTATCATCATATGAGGTTGCAGAAGTGCTGCAAAAAAAAAGTACACTAAAGCTGAAGAACAAACTGTGTGTTCAATCATTCCTGAGGAAAGTCTAGGGGTGTCTACATTAGCTATGTGTGAGTCTGACATTTCTGACATTGTTTTTGCAAAGAAGCCTCCTACCACCAATTCTGCACCCTCTGCAAATGTGGAGGTGAGCAGTACTGTACAAGTAAAGATGGTGGCATAGAAGTTGAGGCTGCTAGTTTAGAAGTGCAACAGGGTGGGGGTATATTTGTGTATCTGACACTACTGAGGATCTTGATGATGAGGATGTTCTTTGTGTTAAAAACTTTTGTCAGCCACCAGTAGCAGCAAAGAAGGCCATTGTCCTTCCTGGGCATAAGACCAAAAAAACACCTCTTGGGTGTGGAATTATTTTACCCAAATCCTGACAACAATTGTGAAGGCCAAAGTTGAAGTAAGGACAATAAACATTTATACACCTCCTCCCTGTTACATCATTTGTAGAGAGTTCAAGTTATTTATAAAAAAAAGTTGTAAAATAATAACAAGCAGTCCAGTATCAACTTCCAGCAGTTTGGACCAGCATATACAATCTCTACCACTAACACCCTCATTATCAACCTCTTTATTAGGTAGTCCTTTAGAAAAGTTTGTTTTCTGGTGGCCCAAACAAACCAAGTACTTCAGCCACAAAAGTGGTAGTCCTTGTAGCTGAAGTGCTTGGTTTGTTAAACTGTGCATGCTCTTTTTAATATACAACTAAGTGTGGGTGGGAGGTCTCAAAGACATTTCCATCTTGCACCAGTGTTCTTTTCATAATGGGCTGTATTTTGGGGGGACATTGAGGATGGTCTTTCTTGCATAAACAAACATTTTTATTGGGTATTGCTCCAATACATTACTAATTTGCTAAACCCTATTATTCAGCCAATCTTAAATTTTCAGAGTCAACAAATAATTTAATTAATTACTCATTTTATATTTTCTTAAGCAATCATTTCAATTCATTAATGCAATGTGGATTCCTGACAAGGGTTGAAAGCCAAGAAAATTAATAGTTGCAGCAGAGCTGAAAACTTCAAATTAATCTATCCCTATCTTAAATTTTTGGATTCAAAATCATTTAAATTACTCAGAATCAATCAATAATCTTAACATTTCTTAATCAATCAATCAATCAATCAATCATTTACCTGTTTACCACTACATAAATACTCCACCTCAATTTTCCTATACTGACCACAGGCCACTAATATAGTTCTTGATTAATGATAACATTATTGGTTTCTATAGGGTTGTATAGTTGATTAAACTGCTATCCTGTCTGTCACTCCTGTGTAACAATGTTTCATAGATGTGCTATAGTTTTTTAAACTGCTGTGTGTTTGTACTGTTGCTCTGTTGCATAGTTTAGCCAGCTAGCCTTTGGACAATATTTGTGAACAATATTGTGAACTGTGAGGTCGTCAAAATTTACTATAAAAGACTTAAAATTAATATTATTGAGGTTAATAGGCCCAAATGACATGATTTTAGCTGTTTTTATCATTTTATTTTAAAAAATCCAGATCCAAAACCAATACACGTGAGGGTGGTTTTCCCAAACCAGAAAACAAAAACAAAACACGAGGACAGAACTGAACACAGTATTCTAGATGAGGACGTATCAATGACATTACAACTTATTGTATTAAAGTAGACTTTGGTGATTGCAACAACAGCAATATTATTATAATAGAATTCAAAAGATACTTTCTACTCCCTCAAAAATAGGCATCTGGATAATAGGTTTTGAGCTCATGTATCATTTGTATAGTTTGCTCCACAATATATGTCACAGGAACTGCACAGTGCTCTGTTCTATTGTGATCAAACTTGCTTTACAGTGAATATTATGAAGTCAGCACCACATCTATATGCTGTTTCTGTTATTGTAACAATGACCTTTATATCCTGATATACATTAATCAGAAGCTTTGTGCTGTCTCTAATATTATGTCTTTGTAGTATGCCCTACTCATTATACAATTAAATGAGTTTATTTGACTTAATAAAATGTATAAAGAAAAATCTTTAATATATTTAAAGTGAATAAATAATGGTTATGTATTAAACATTAACCCATTGATTGCCATTGATTGCCCTGGATAAGCACTAATAAATGGCTTTCTGTTTTTCCTCTTTTCTTTTGTGTGCATCATAAGAGGTGTAGCATCCTTACTAGGTAAAGAATAACAATGAGGTAGCCTATACAACTATCAATGGTTATTAGTGATTGTCATTTTCCAGTAATGCTCACTTTGGGAGGAATTCAATTACAGACAAAGAGTGTGAAATGTCACTGCCACTGCGGTTAAATTCCGACAACGACACCATATCTTGCACCCCTCACCAGCCCGGTCGAATCCCAAATTCACAATAAAGTGCTAGCTAACCTATGGGGATTTTGTGTGAGCTTCCGAAAAGTGGGACATTTGCCGCGCTGATTCAGCCAGGCAGATGTCTTTGCCTGCAATTGAATTCCCTCATTTATGTCTTTTTATATTGTTCTATATAGCAGTGCCGTAACTAGGCATTTTAGCGCTGTGTGCAAGAAACAACATTGGCGCCCCCCCCATGTAAGATAGGGGCAGTGCGCGTCGTAGGCGCGCGAAAAATATATAGGGCGTTGCTTCATGGGGAAGGGGCGTGGCCACAAAATAATAGCAGTTCATACTACGGTGCACAGTAGTCTACATTATTCAAATTACGCTGCACAGTAGCGCCACTACACCAGATAGAGCCCCTTTTATACATTACAGCAGACAGCGTCCCCCTTTTTACACATTACAGCAGACAGTCTCCCTTTTAACACATTGCGGCAGCCAGTCCCCCTTTTTACACATTGCGGCAGCCAGTCCCCCTTTTTACACATTGCGGCAGCCAGTCCCCCTTTTTACACATTGCGGCAGCCAGGCCCCCTTTTTACACATTGCGGCAGCCAGTCCCCCTTTTTACACATTGCGGCAGCCAGTCCCCCTTTTTACATATTGCGGCAGGCAGGCCCCCTTTTTACACATTGCGGCAGCCAGGCCCCCTTTTTACACATTGCGGCAGCCAGGCCCCCTTTTTACACATTGCGGCAGCCAGGCCCCCTTTTTACATATTGCGGCAGCCAGGTCCCCTTTTTACACATTGCGGCAGCCAGGCCCCCTTTTTACACATTATGGCAGACGGTGTCCCCCTGAGAGAGAGAGAGAGAGAGAGAGAGAGACATACTTACCATCTCCCCGCTGACAGGCTCCTCGTGCAGCTCCCTCGGTGCAGGCAGGTGAGAAGGAGTAGTAAGCGCCGCTGCAGCATCCCCCTCTCCTTCCGTATTGGCGCATCCACAGCAGCGCCGGGCAGCCAATACGGAAGGAGAGGGGGATGCTACAGCGGCGCTTTCTACCAATGAAATAGCGCTGCTGCGGCTCCAGTCCCCGTCCCTCCTTCTCCGCTGCCCAGCGCTGCTCTCCTCCTCAGTGCTGCGGCGGCGCACGGTGCAGACTTCAGAGGCGGCATGTAATGAGTCAATTTGACTCATTACATGCCGCTGGCCGTGCGCCCTCAGGGCAACTGCGCTGTGTGCCAAGCCCACTTGGCACACACGTAGTTACGGCCCTGCTATATAGTAAAAAGACTGGTATATTAATGTATTTGCACATAAATAATACTGTTCTGTGAGCTAATAAAAAAGGCTGGTAAGTATTTGCACATAAAGCTCTTAACTCTGCAAGTTGTAAAATGCATAAAAAGTGTGAACAGGCAGCCAAAAGTATCAATTGGGGGGTGAGGGGAGCTCCTAGTATAGGGGGTAATTCCAAGTTGATCGCAGCAGGAAATTTTTTAGCAGTTGGGCAAAACCATGTGCACTGCAGGGGGGGGGGGGGGGGGGGGCAGATATAACATCTGCAGAGAGAGTTAGATTTGGGTGGGTTATTTTGTTTCTGTGCAGGGTAAATACTGGCTGCTTTATTTTTACACTGCAATTTAGATTGCAGATTGAACTCACCACACCCAAATCTCTCTCTCTCTGCACATGTTATATCTGCCCACCTGCAGTGCACATGGTTTTGCCTAACTGCTAAAAAAATTCCTGCTGCGATCAACTTGGAATTACCCCCATAGTCCTTACTTTCAGTTTAAAATACAAAGTTGCCACTCTATGGGGATAATTTAGACATGATCGTAGCAGCAAATTTGTTTGCAGTTGGCCAAAACCTTGGGGGTAATTCAAAGTTGATCGCAGCAGGATTTTTTTTAGCAGTTGGGCAAAACCATGTGCACTGCAGGGGGGGGGGGCAGATATAACATGTGCAGAGATAGTTAGATTTGGGTGGAGTGTGTTCAAACTGAAATCTAAATTGCAGTGCAAAAATAAAGCAGCCAGTGTTTGCCCTGCATAGAAACAAAATAGCCCACCCATATCTAACTTTCTCTGCGAATGTTATACTTGCCCCCCCCTGCAGTACACATGGTTTTGCCCAATTGCTAACAAACTTGCTGCTGCGATCAACTCAGAATTACCCCCCTTGTGCACTGCAGGGAGAGGCAGATATAACATTTGCACAGAGTTAAATTTGGGTGGGTTATTTTGTTTCTGTGCAGGGTAAATACTGGCTGCTTTATTTTTACACTGCATTTTAGATTTCAGTTTGAACACTCCCCACCCAAATCTAAAGGGGGGTACTCACGGAGAGGTCCATGCTTAAAATCTAAGCAATCTGACCAGATTGCTTAGATTTTAAGCACAGATCACTCGTGTTTACCCCCCTCAGCGATAGCGATACGCGGCCCTGCACATCACTGTCGCCGGTGCTAGACTGGCCTGCATGTATGCTCAATCTAGCATGTCGCTCATTTCACCCACTGGGTGAAATGAGTGGCCGCCCGTCTTCCCCCACATCACTCAGCACACATCACGCTGTGCTGAGCGGCGGGAGAGATGTGTGCTGAGCGGTTCGCTCAGCACACATCTCTCCCGTGTATATGGGCCTTAACTCTCTGCACATGATATATCTGCCACCCTGCAGTGCACATGGTTTTGCCCAACTGCTAACAAATTTTCTGCTACGATCAGATCTGAATTACCCCCTTTGTTCGCTACATGTAAAAGCAGCCTCTATTTTCCATGTAATTTTTGAATGCAACAAAAAAAAAAAAGTATTTGCACCCATTGCATTGCAAGATGATTTGTCCAGGATAAAATCTCTCATATTTTATTTGCTCCTAACTCTGCAAAAGCCTCAAGTCTCATTTATACACATATGAAAATACATTATAAGCCTCCTGACATGGCAAGGTGTTTCTACTAATAAAATGGACCTAACTCTAAACAGTCCCCACTGTACTGTATATTGGGTCACATGTTAGTGTGGTTTTAAATTCAGAGCCAACTTACCTGGGGGTACATAAAAGTCTAAATATGGCAATAGAAGGATTAGAGATGAGCGGGTTCGGTTTCTCTGAATCCGAACCCGCCCGAACTTCATGTTTTTTTACACGGGTCCGAGCGACTCGGATCTTCCCGCCTTGCTCGGTTAACCCGAGCGCGCCCGAACGTCATCATCACGCCGTCGGATTCTCGCGAGGCTCGGATTCTATCGCGAGACTCGGATTCTATATAAGGAGCCGCGCGTCGCGGCCATTTTCACACGTGCATTGAGATTGATAGGGAGAGGACGTGGCTGGCGTCCTCTCCGTTTAGAAATTAAAATAGATAGGAGAGTGAGAGTGAGACACTTCATTTACTTACTGGAGCTTAGGAGGAGTTATACTAGTGACTGATGACCAGTGACCTGACCACCAGTGCAGTTTTATAATTTATTATTATTTAATAATCCGTTCTGTTCTTGTTCTCTGCCTGAAAAAAACGATACACAGTGACTCAGTCACACTCACATACCACCCGTGGTTTTTTTTTTCTTTCTTCTTTATACATACTACATCTCATTATCATCCAGTCTATATTAGCAGCAGACACAGTACAGTACGGTAGTCCACGGCTGTAGCTATCTCTGTGTCGGCACTCGGCAGTCCATCCATAATTGTATACCACCTACCCGTGGTTTTTTTTTCTTTCTTCTTTATACATACTACATCTCATTATCAACCAGTCTATATTAGCAGCAGACACAGTACAGTACGGTAGTCCACGGCTGTAGCTACCTCTGTGTCGGCACTCGGCAGTCCATCCATAATTGTATACCACCTACCCGTGGTTTTTTTTTCTTTCTTCTTTATACATACTACATCTCATTATCATCCAGTCTATATTAGCAGCAGACACAGTACAGTACGGTAGTCCATGGCTGTAGCTACCTCTGTGTCGGCACTCAGCAGTCCATCCATAATTGTATACCACCTACCCGTGGTTTTTTTTTTCTTTCTTCTTTATACATACTACATCTCATTATCAACCAGTCTATATTAGCAGCAGACACAGTACAGTACGGTAGTCCACGGCTGTAGCTACCTCTGTGTCGGCACTCGGCAGTCCATCCATAATTGTATACTAGTATCCATCCATCTCCATTGTTTACCTGAGGTGCCTTTTAGTTGTGCCTATTAAAATATGGAGAACAAAAATGTTGAGGTTCCAAAATTAGGGAAAGATCAAGATCCACTTCCACCTCGTGCTGAAGCTGCTGCCACTAGTCATGGCCGAGACGATGAAATGCCAGCAACGTCGTCTGCCAAGGCCGATGCCCAATGTCATAGTACAGAGCATGTCAAATCCAAAACACCAAATATCAGTAAAAAAAGGACTCCAAAACCTAAAATAAAATTGTCGGAGGAGAAGCGTAAACTTGCCAATATGCCATTTACCACACGGAGTGGCAAGGAACGGCTGAGGCCCTGGCCTATGTTCATGGCTAGTGGTTCAGCTTCACATGAGGATGGAAGCACTCAGCCTCTCGCTAGAAAACTGAAAAGACTCAAGCTGGCAAAAGCACCGCAAAGAACTGTGCGTTCTTCGAAATCCCAAATCCACAAGGAGAGTCCAATTGTGTCGGTTGCGATGCCTGACCTTCCCAACACTGGACGTGAAGAGCATGCGCCTTCCACCATTTGCACGCCCCCTGCAAGTGCTGGAAGGAGCACCCGCAGTCCAGTTCCTGATAGTCAGATTGAAGATGTCAGTGTTGAAGTACACCAGGATGAGGAGGATATGGGTGTTGCTGGCGCTGGGGAGGAAATTGACCAGGAGGATTCTGATGGTGAGGTGGTTTGTTTAAGTCAGGCACCCGGGGAGACACCTGTTGTCCGTGGGAGGAATATGGCCACTGACATGCCTGGTGAAAATACCAAAAAAATCAGCTCTTCGGTGTGGAAGTATTTCAACAGAAATGCGGACAACAGGTGTCAAGCCGTGTGTTGCCTTTGTCAAGCTGTAATAAGTAGGGGTAAGGACGTTAACCACCTCGGAACATCCTCCCTTATACGTCACCTGCAGCGCATTCATAATAAGTCAGTGACAAGTTCAAAAACTTTGGGCGACAGCGGAAGCAGTCCACTGACCAGTAAATCCCTTCCTCTTGTAACCAAGCTCACGCAAACCACCCCACCAACTCCCTCAGTGTCAATTTCCTCCTTCCCCAGGAATGCCAATAGTCCTGCAGGCCATGTCACTGGCAATTCTGACGAGTCCTCTCCTGCCTGGGATTCCTCCGATGCATCCTTGCGTGTAACGCCTACTGCTGCTGGCGCTGCTGTTGTTGCTGCTGGGAGTCGATGGTCATCCCAGAGGGGAAGTCGTAAGCCCACTTGTACTACTTCCAGTAAGCAATTGACTGTTCAACAGTCCTTTGCGAGGAAGATGAAATATCACAGCAGTCATCCTGCTGCAAAGCGGATAACTGAGGCCTTGACAACTATGTTGGTGTTAGACGTGCGTCCGGTATCCGCCGTTAGTTCACAGGGAACTAGACAATTTATTGAGGCAGTGTGCCCCCGTTACCAAATACCATCTAGGTTCCACTTCTCTAGGCAGGCGATACCGAGAATGTACACGGACGTCAGAAAAAGACTCACCAGTGTCCTAAAAAATGCAGTTGTACCCAATGTCCACTTAACCACGGACATGTGGACAAGTGGAGCAGGGCAGGGTCAGGACTATATGACTGTGACAGCCCACTGGGTAGATGTATGGACTCCCGCCGCAAGAACAGCAGCGGCGGCACCAGTAGCAGCATCTCGCAAACGCCAACTCTTTCCTAGGCAGGCTACGCTTTGTATCACCGGTTTCCAGAATACGCACACAGCTGAAAACCTCTTACGGCAACTGAGGAAGATCATCGCGGAATGGCTTACCCCAATTGGACTCTCCTGTGGATTTGTGGCATCGGACAACGCCAGCAATATTGTGTGTGCATTAAATATGGGCAAATTCCAGCACGTCCCATGTTTTGCACATACCTTGAATTTGGTGGTGCAGAATTTTTTAAAAAACGACAGGGGCGTGCAAGAGATGCTGTCGGTGGCCAGAAGAATTGCGAGACACTTTCGGCGTACAGGCACCACGTACAGAAGACTGGAGCACCACCAAAAACTACTGAACCTGCCCTGCCATCATCTGAAGCAAGAAGTGGTAACGAGGTGGAATTCAACCCTCTATATGCTTCAGAGGTTGGAGGAGCAGCAAAAGGCCATTCAAGCCTATACAATTGAGCACGATATAGGAGGTGGAATGCACCTGTCTCAAGCGCAGTGGAGAATGATTTCAACGTTGTGCAAGGTTCTGATGCCCTTTGAACTTGCCACACGTGAAGTCAGTTCAGACACTGCCAGCCTGAGTCAGGTCATTCCCCTCATCAGGCTTTTGCAGAAGAAGCTGGAGACATTGAAGGAGGAGCTAACACGGAGCGATTCCGCTAGGCATGTGGGACTTGTGGATGGAGCCCTTAATTCGCTTAACAAGGATTCACGGGTGGTCAATCTGTTGAAATCAGAGCACTACATTTTGGCCACCGTGCTCGATCCTAGATTTAAAGCCTACCTTGGATCTCTCTTTCCGGCAGACACAAGTCTGCTGGGGTTGAAAGACCTGCTGGTGAGAAAATTGTCAAGTCAAGCGGAACGCGACCTGTCAACATCTCCTCCTTCACATTCTCCCGCAACTGGGGGTGCGAGGAAAAGGCTCAGAATTCCGAGCCCACCCACTGGCGGTGATGCAGGGCAGTCTGGAACGACTGCTGATGCTGACATCTGGTCCGGACTGAAGGACCTGACAACGATTACGGACATGTCGTCTACTGTCACTGCATATGATTCTCTCAACATTGAAAGAATGGTGGAGGATTATATGAGTGACCGCATCCAAGTAGGCACGTCAGACAGTCCGTACTTATACTGGCAGGAAAAAGAGGCAATTTGGAGGCCCTTGCACAAACTGGCTTTATTCTACCTAAGTTGCCCTCCCACAAGTGTGTACTCCGAAAGAGTGTTTAGTGCCGCCGCTCACCTTGTCAGCAATCGGCGTACGAGGTTACATCCAGAAAATGTGGAGAAGATGATGTTCATTAAAATGAATTATAATCAATTCCTCCGCGGAGACATTGACCAGCAGCAATTGCCTCCACAAAGTACACAGGGAGCTGAGATGGTGGATTCCAGTGGGGACGAATTGATAATCTGTGAGGAGGGGGATGTACACGGTGATATATCGGAGGATGATGATGAGGTGGACATCTTGCCTCTGTAGAGCCAGTTTGTGCAAGGAGAGATTAATTGCTTCTTTTTTGGTGGGGGTCCAAACCAACCCGTCATATCAGTCACAGTCGTGTGGCAGACCCTGTCACTGAAATGATGGGTTGGTTAAAGTGTGCATGTCCTGTTTATACAACATAAGGGTGGGTGGGAGGGCCCAAGGACAATTCCATCTTGCACCTCTTTTTTCTTTAATTTTTCTTTGCGTCATGTGCTGTTTGGGGAGGGTTTTTTGGAAGGGACATCCTGCGTGACACTGCAGTGACACTCCTAGATGGGCCCGGTGTTTGTGTCGGCCACTAGGGTCGCTTATCTTACTCACACAGCTACCTCATTGCGCCTCTTTTTTTCTTTGCGTCATGTGCTGTTTGGGGAGGGTTTTTTGGAAGGGACATCCTGCGTGACACTGCAGTGCCACTCCTAGATGGGCCCGGTGTTTGTGTCGGCCACTAGGGTCGCTTATCTTACTCACACAGCTACCTCATTGCGCCTCTTTTTTTCTTTGCGTCATGTGCTGTTTGGGGAGGGTTTTTTGGAAGGGACATCCTGCGTGACACTGCAGTGCCACTCCTAGATGGGCCCGGTGTTTGTGTCGGCCACTAGGGTCGCTTATCTTACTCACACAGCTACCTCATTGCGCCTCTTTTTTTCTTTGCGTCATGTGCTGTTTGGGGAGGGTTTTTTGGAAGGGACATCCTGCGTGACACTGCAGTGACACTCCTAGATGGGCCCGGTGTTTGTGTCGGCCACTAGGGTCGCTTATCTTACTCACACAGCTACCTCATTGCGCCTCTTTTTTTCTTTGCGTCATGTGCTGTTTGGGGAGGGTTTTTTGGAAGGGAAATCCTGCGTGACACTGCAGTGACACTCCTAGATGGGCCCGGTGTTTGTGTCGGCCACTAGGGTCGCTTATCTTACTCACACAGCTACCTCATTGCGCCTCTTTTTTTCTTTGCGTCATGTGCTGTTTGGGGAGGGTTTTTTGGAAGGGACATCCTGCGTGACACTGCAGTGACACTCCTAGATGGGCCCGGTGTTTGTGTCGGCCACTAGGGTCGCTTATCTTACTCACACAGCTACCTCATTGCGCCTCTTTTTTTCTTTGCGTCATGTGCTGTTTGGGGAGGGTTTTTTGGAAGGGACATCCTGCGTGACACTGCAGTGCCACTCCTAGATGGGCCCGGTGTTTGTGTCGGCCACTAGGGTCGCTTATCTTACTCACACAGCTACCTCATTGCGCCTCTTTTTTTCTTTGCGTCATGTGCTGTTTGGGGAGGGTTTTTTGGAAGGGACATCCTGCGTGACACTGCAGTGCCACTCCTAGATGGGCCCGGTGTTTGTGTCGGCCACTAGGGTCGCTTATCTTACTCACACAGCTACCTCATTGCGCCTCTTTTTTTCTTTGCGTCATGTGCTGTTTGGGGAGGGTTTTTTGGAAGGGACATCCTGCGTGACACTGCAGTGACACTCCTAGATGGGCCCGGTGTTTGTGTCGGCCACTAGGGTCGCTTATCTTACTCACACAGCTACCTCATTGCGCCTCTTTTTTACTTTGCGTCATGTGCTGTTTGGGGAGGGTTTTTTGGAAGGGACATCCTGCGTGACACTGCAGTGACACTCCTAGATGGGCCCGGTGTTTGTGTCGGCCACTAGGGTCGCTTATCTTACTCACACAGCTACCTCATTGCGCCTCTTTTTTTCTTTGCGTCATGTGCTGTTTGGGGAGGGTTTTTTGGAAGGGACATCCTGCGTGACACTGCAGTGACACTCCTAGATGGGCCCGGTGTTTGTGTCGGCCACTAGGGTCGCTTATCTTACTCACACAGCTACCTCATTGCGCCTCTTTTTTTCTTTGCGTCATGTGCTGTTTGGGGAGGGTTTTTTGGAAGGGACATCCTGCGTGACACTGCAGTGCCACTCCTAGATGGGCCAGGTGTTTGTGTCGGCCACTAGGGTCGCTTAGCTTAGTCATCCAGCGACCTCGGTGCAAGGTTTAGGACTAAAAATAATATTGTGAGGTGTGAGGTATTCAGAATAGACTGAAAATGAGTGGAAATGATGGTTTTTGAGGTTAATAATACTTTGGGATCAAAATGACCCCCAAATTCTATGATTTAAGCTGTTTTTTAGGTTTTTTGGAAAAAAACACCCGAATCCAAAACACACCCGAATCCGACAAAAAAAATTCGGTTAGGTTTTGACAAAACGCGGTCGAACCCAAAACACGGCCGCGGAACCGAACCCAAAACCAAAACACAAAACCCGAAAAATTTCCGGCGCTCATCTCTAAGAAGGATCAGCACTCCATCAGCTGCTGGTCTCAGTCATGCCTCTCAAACAACTATGCAGAGATGGAAGCTCTGCTAGAAATAGCAAGATAATCTACTGACCAGTCAACAGTACGAAAATTCCCCAACCACACTGGACCTAATTCAGAGATGTACACAATCCAGATGCTTTCCATACATATCCAATGTACTGTGCATGTGCAAATCTGTGTCTGTGATAGTTGCAATGCCCCCTTAGCCACAGCATAATTGACATGCTGCATATATTTTGGGGTGGGGAACGGGCGGTGATGGCCAGATTTACAGAAACTGGGGGGATCGGTCATATTTGCTGGGCATGTCATAGCTAGTCGCTGCATAAACATAGAAACATAGAATTTGTCGGCAGATAAGAACCACTTGGCCCATCTAGTCTGCCCTTTTTTTTTTTTATATTATTTTTATCTCTAACCTTATTTGATCCTTATTTCTTTGTAAGGATATCCTTATGTCTATCCCATGCATGTTTAAATTGCTCTACTGTCTTAGCCTCTACCACCTCTGATGGGAGGCTATTCCACTTGTCCACTACCCTTTCTGTGAAATAATTTTTCCGCAAATTTCCCCTGAACCTCCCCCCCTCCAGTCTCAGTGCATGTCCTCGTGTCCTATTGCTTCTCTTCATTTGGAGAATGTTTCCCTCCTGGACTTTGTTAAAACCCTTGATATATTTGAAAGTTTCTATCATGTCCCCCCTTTCCCTTCTCTGCTCCAAACTATACATATTGAGATTTCTTAGTCTTTCTGGGTATGTTTTGTGATGTAGGCCATGCACCATTTTAGTTGCCCTCCTTTGTACAGTTTCTAATGTATTAATATCCTTTTGAAGATATGGCCTCCAGAACTGAATACAGTATTCTAGATGAGGCCGTACCAATGACCTATACAGTGGCATTATTACTTCTTTCTTTCTGCTGCTGATTCCTCTCCCAATGCAGCCAAGCATCTGACTAGCCTTCCTCATTGCCTTGTTACATTGCTTACCTGCCTTTAAGTCATCTGAAATAGTGACTCCTAGATCCCTTTCCTCCTCAGTAGTTTCCAGTATAGTGCCATTAATACTGTATTTAACTTTAGGATTTTTGAGACCCAAGTGCATGATTTTGCATTTTTTGGCATTAAACTGTAATTGCCAGACTCTTGACCATTCCTCTAGTCTACCTAGATCCTCAATCATTTGTTTTACCCCACCTGGTGTGTCTACCCTGTTGCATACCTTTGTGTCATCTGCAAAAAGGCATACTTTCCCTTTAATGCCATATGCAATGTCACCAATAAAGATATTAAAAAGCACTGGTCCAAGTACAGATCCCTGGGGTACTCCACTGGTAACATTTCCCTCCTGTGAATGCACTCCATTTACCACAACTCTCTGTTTTCTATCCTTCAACCAAGATCTTATCCATTCAATAATCCTAATATCCAATCCCAAACTTTCAAGTTATCTATATATTAATAGCAGAAGTATGACTTTTATGAGTGACATATTTCTATGATACAGTTGTCTGAGCACATCATACACTACATCAAATTAAAGTTCTTGGTCCATAGATTTGCAGAAAAAAATATGTTGTTGTAATTGGTTACTTAATTTTGGAGTTATGTGGAAAAAAGTCAGTTTGCCATTTACAATGCATCACCATTGTGCTCTGGAAAATGTGACAGTTGGTAAAGTCTCTCTGTGCACCTGCTTTGTGATCTGAAACATGCAACCTGCTGGGATATGTAGAAATTCGGCTCCTATGGGGTGAAAAGGTGTAAAATGTTCCGCTTATTAAACCTTTGCTCAATTGAAACCGGGCACATTAGCTAGTTAACATTTATTTACATAGCACCAGCATATTCTGTTGTACTTAATTAGAACAAAACAGGAATACAATTTTATTGGATAATAACTGACAAAGAGGTAAGAAGTCCATGTTTGCAACTTTACAATCTCTGTCTCAATGCAGCTAACTGAACTTTGGATAAAAAGCTGCTACCTTATGACTTAAGTCACCTTTGTTACCTTATGGTATATGTACTGCATCCAACATCACCTAAACAGTAAATACTATTAAAATACAAATTAATTAAGGGTTAAAAAAAAACAACAGAAAAAGGTAGTGCTTAGTCTACTCGGGGACTGGAATTGAGAAACTCTACAGCATCTGATGGGGTGGTATTCATGTGACCGCCGGTCAGCTGACCGACAGTCACATGACCTCCTCCATGAGCCCGACGGCTCACTATCCCGATGGTCGGCATGCCGACCAACAGGGACTATTTCCACTCGTGGGTGTCCACGACACCCATAGAGTGGGAATAGAACCCGTGGCGACCGCAGGTCGCCACCGAGCCCGCAGCGTGGCGAGCGCAGCGAGGGGCTTGCTGCACTTGCCCCTCCCCGCCGGGATCCCGGCGTCAGTATGCTGCCGGGATCCCGGCGTCGGTAAGGTGACCGGCGGTCAGGAGACCGCCGGTCACCAGTACTACACCCATCTGATGTCATCTCACAGTCTAGTCAACTTCAACTCCATGCATTAAAAGTACAAACACTCATAGTGAGTGGATCACAGATACGAGAGGGACTATGGGGAATATGTGGATTAGGTACCCTGAGCAACCAATCAGTTAATGTTAGGACCACTGACACCTGAAACTTGATGTAAAATGCTGTCTTATAAAAGCTGCCTTGCCTTCATAAATATAGCCCATCATAAAGTGCCTTGCTAAAGTATTCAGCCCCTTTGCATTTTTCATGTTTTGTTGCCTCACAACCTGGAATTAAAATGAATTGTCTGTAGGTTTGCATCATTTCATTCACAGAACATGCCTACAACTTTGAAGAGGTTTTTCTTATTGTGAAGCAAATTACAAATAGGACAAAATAACAGGAAACTTCAGCATGCATAACTATTCACACCTCTAAAGTCAGTACTTTGTATAGCCACCTTTTGCGGCAATTACAGCTGAAAGTCGCTTTGGATAAGTGTCTATGAGTTTGCCACATCTTGCCACTGGGATTTTTGCTCATTCCTCAAAGCAAAACTGCTCCAGCTTCTTCATGTTGGATGGTTTCTGTTTGTGAACAGCAATCTTCAAGTCTGACCACAGATGCTCAATTGGATTGAGATCTGGGCTTTGACTAGGCCATTCCAACACATTTAAATGTTTCACCATAAACCACTCAAGTGTTGCTTTAGCAGTATGCTTTGGGCCATTGTCCAGCTGGAAGTTGAACCTCCGTCCCAGTCTCAAATCACTGGCAGACTGAAACAGGTTTTGCTCAAGAATAACCCTGTATTTAGCACCATCCATCTTTCCCTCGACTCAAAACAGTTTACCAGTCCCTGCTGGTGTTCTTGGGGTGATGGGATGTGTTGGGTTTGCGCTTGACATAGCATTTTCCTTGGTGGCCAAAAAGTTATATTTTAGTCTCATCTGTCCAGAGCACCTTCCTCCATACATTTGGTGAGTCGTCCATATGCCTTTTGGCAAACTCAAAACATGCCTTCTTATTAATAACACTAAGTAATGGCTTTTTTCTGGCCACTCTTCCATAAAGCCCAGCTCTATGGAGTGTATGGCTTATTGTGGTCACATGATCAGATGCACCAGTTTCTGCTGTGGAACTCTGCAGCTCCTTCAGGGTTATCTTTGGCCTCTGATTAATATCCTCCTTGCCTGGTCTGAGTTTTGGTGGCCGGCCCTCTCATGGCAGGTTTGTCGTGGTACCATGTTCTTTACATTTGAAGATGATGGATTTGATGGTGATCAGGGGGCTCATCAAAGATTTGGATTTTTTTTTTTATAACCCAACCCTGACTTGTACTTTTTAACAACTTTGTCCCTGACTTGTTTGGAGAGCTCCTTGGTCTTAATGGTGTTGCAGTATCTGGGGCCCTTCAGAAAAGGTATGCTTATACTGACAAATCATGTAACACTTAGATTGCACACAGGTGGACTAAATTTCACTAATTATATAACTTCTGAAGGCAATTGGTTGCACCAGAACTTTTGAGGGGCTTCATAGCAAAAGGGTGAATATGTATGCACATGCCAATTTTCACATTTTTATTTATAAAAATCTTTTTTATATAAAGTTTTCTCATTTCACTTCAGCAATTTAGACTATTTTGTGCAGATCCATCACATAAAATTCAGATTCAAAAATAAATTAAGGGTTGTAATGTAACAAAATTGGTAAAAAGCCAAGGGGGTGAATACTTTAGCAAGGCACTGTATCTGTTGTCCCTAGGATTCTGCTGCCTGCGATAAAGCTCTTGTTTTTCCTAATGGGAAGAAAAGATCTAGAATGATTCTACAGTAAATATAAATTTATCAAGGTGACCAGTTATAAGCAACCACTTTCCATGTATGAAATGTAATATAAATTTACAAGCCGCAGATATTATCATTCTTTAATGTTTAAAACATTTCTGATCAAAATTCAGTTTCAAAGAGTATGAAAAAGACAAACAACAATACAGTTACATGATGTACATCATAACAAGGCATATCCTAGAAAATATAGAGCAATTTAAAAATGATTGTGATTGTCTGCCTGAAACTGAAGCCAGACTTCTGCACTGTGCTGTATACTTCTATGCCAAGTTTTCATGCTTCAGTAAGCCGATAATTAGACCGCATATCATTTAGAGTAAGCTTATGTTGTGTTTATTTTAAACCAGCTTACCCTTTTTCTTGTTTTGAAGCCACAGAAAGTTTTAATAAGCATAACTTACTAGTGATGTCTAAGTGTTGAGTGAAATGGAGCACAAATTTATAATTGAAAATGTTTGGTTTTCATTCATCTTTTATTAATCATAAGACAAATGCACCTTAGACATGCGTAGGAGTCAAGTCTAGACCACTAATGTATATTACTCTGGCTATTTAAAGTTGGTCTATTAGTAACGGGAGATTAAAAAAAAATCAGTTAATATTAGGAACAGTCTGTTTAGAGCAACTTCATATACTTATTTCAACTTTTCAGTTTCTCTCCTAAAATGCTACTTTTTTAACCTTAAATATGGCTTAAATTGATAATGAGGGAACAATTAGGAGTGTACTTATCACGCATGGCACTTACGTTACAATAGTTTTATTCCATAGGTCACAAAATGCTTAGTTGTGCTTTCCCACAGAAGTTCAAATGTAAGGTGCACAATGTGTCCTATTAAAAATGAAACCAGAAAACTTGGTACACTTGAGTGAAAGTGACATGTGACATCACATAAGCCCATTTGCACTGTTATTTTCCTGTTTAACAGTTCATTAATGACCTTCCCCACCTAATGGTATGCCACATCTGCACACAGCTGCAGCACTTGAGTTTAATAAGTTATATAAGTTTTAAGGTTGGTATAATGGACAGACATAGATTAGTTTAACGTAGCCTGAACTGTGGAATTTATGAATCACTGCATTAGTATGTGACATGAATTCAAAAAGCACCTGTGCAAAAAGTGTGTGATAACACAGCTTGGCAGAATGGGAATGGAGTGATATGAGTGGCAGAGATTTTATGTTTTTATACTGCATGTAGCTTTTCTAAAAACATTTTTTATTTATGTCCTTAGCTCTCCTTCCTAATATGACCAAGGGAATGTGCCACCTGACATACAGTAATAGGCTGGACGGTTAGCAAATGGATCCTTTTTATTTTCTTTTTTCTCCTTTATTTACAAAACACGGGTCACAGTCATACAAAAAAACATTCAGACATTCACACATCAATAGAAATACTGTGTAAAACAAAGTGGGAACTACAACAATCACTTTAATATGTAATACCATGGAATTTCATAGAAAAGGATGACCCCAGCCTTGGGGAGCACTAGTATCAGGAAAGGTAGAAACAGGTTAAAAATAGAGTGGAGGAGTCCAAATATGATGGAATTTATATTCTCTAACATGCATTATAACATGCATTTTCTCTAACATTTCCCATTTGGGAAAAATGCCAGATATATAATTTCATGAGAGAAATGTAGAGGTGGATAAAGGTTCACTCTGTGGAAACACCCCTTAATAGGCCTTGTTTGCATTCTCTTTGATCGGTTCTGTCTTTTACATTACTAAAATTGTGATAAAACTTGCATTGCGTTGAAATTGATTATGGCTTTTTGCTGTTTAGGAAAGGTGAATTAAGGATGACGCAAGAACCACAAAATACTTCTTGACTGCCTGTATTATATAGAAGCTATGCATTCCTTTTTAAGAAATCAGCGTGATGGGGGGTACTAGTAAATCTGTTTATTCTTCTTTCTGACAATGATACTTCAAATTTCTACACCGAGTTTAATCAGAAGTGTATCATGTTTAGTATCTGCGTCTTTTGAAAGATTTTCAATATCTGCTTTGTCCTTTCTTCAGCTTTTGACAGACAGTCTGTGTTTTTTTCATGACTAAAGCTGGTCATACACTGTACAATTATCTGGGAGATCTGCCAGATTTGGCTGGTTGGAATGAAATTCAAGGATTTAACCAATTTGTCTGAATGTCAAGTTTTGTCCATTTTCCACTGTATGGGGGCAAATGGTGAATTGTGATTTGCTCTGACCCATTACCAGATTATCATTTCAACCAGCTAGATCTGTCAGAAAATTGGATAGTGTATGTCCTGCTTTACAATATTTCTTCATCAACAGCTATGCAATGATAATTCCTAGGTTTGCCATATTTTCTCAGTGAGGAGTAAATGCTTTTTTCATGATTTTATATCACAATGAAAACATCCAAATCTGTAAATTACTAGAGATGTGCACCGGAAATTTTTCGGGTTTTGTGTTTTGGATTCGGTTCCGCAGCCGTGTTTTAGATTCGGACGCGTTTTGGCAAAACCTCCCTGAAATTTTTTTGTCGGATTCGGGTGTGTTTTGGTTTGATGTTTTTTTTTCAAAAACCTCTAAAAAAACCTTAAATCATAGAATTTGGGGGTAATTTTGATCCTATAGTATTATTAACCTCAATAACCATAATTTCCACTCATTTCCAGTCTATTCTGAGCACCTCACACCTCACAATATTATTTTTAGTCCTAAAATTTGCACCGAGGTCACTGGATGACTAAGCTAAGCGACCCAAGTGGGCGGCACAAACACCTGACCCATCTAGGAGTGGCACTGCAGTGGCAGACAGGATGGCAGATTTAAAAACTAGGCCCCAAAGAGCACATAATGCAAAGAAAAAAAGAGGAGCAAGATGGAATTGTCCTTGGGCCAAGGTTACCGGCGGCACTAAACATTCTTTCGGAGTACACACTTGAGGGGAGTGCAACTTAGGTAAAATAAAGCCAGTTTGTGCAAGGGCCTCCAAATTGCCTCCTTTTCCTGCCAGTATACATACAGACTGACAGAATATGGGACTCAAGGTCAACACTAATTAGGTCGACACCACTTAGGTCGACACAAATTGGTCGACACATCTTAGGTCGACACCTGAAATAGGTGGAAATGGACAAAAGGTCGACATGAACAAAGTCCCCCATCTAGGAGTGGCACTGCAGTGTCAGACAGGATGGCACTTAAAAAATTGGCCCCAAACATCACATGATGCAAAGATAAAAAAAAAAAAAGAGGTGCAAGATGGAATTGTCCTTGGGCCCTCCCACCCACCCTTATGTTGTATAAACAGGACATGTACACTTTAACAAATGACTGGCTGAAATGACTGGTTGGTTTGGGCCCCCACCAAAAAAATAAGCAATCAATCTCTACTTGCTCAAACTGGCTCTACAGAGGCAAGATGTCCACCTCATCATCATCCTCTGATTCCTCACCCCGTTCACTGTGTACATCCCCCTCCTCACAGAGTATTGATTCGTCCCCACTGGAATCCACCATCTCAGGTCCCTGTGTACTTTCTGGAGGCAATTGATGGTGAATGTCTCCACGGAGGAATTGATTATAATTTATTTTGATGAACATCATCTTCTCCACATTTTGTGGAAGTAACCTCGTAAACCAAACGCTGACAAGGTGACCGGCTGCACTAAAAACTCTTTCAGAGTACACACTGGAGGGGGGGGGCAACTTAGGTAAAAAAAAGCCAGTTTGTGCAAGGGCCTCCAAATTGCCTCTTTTTCCTGCCAGTATACGTACAGACTGTCTGACGTGCCTACTTGGATGCTGTCACTCATATAATCCTCCACCATTCTTTCAATGGTGACAGAATCATATGCAGTGACAGTAGACAACATGTCAGTAATCATTGGCAGGTCCTTCAGTCCGGACCAGATGTCAGCACTCGCTCCAGACTGCCCTGCATCACGGCCAGCGGGTGGGCTCAGAATTCTTAGCCTTTTCCTCGCAGCCCCAGTTGCGGGAGAATGTGAAGGAGGAGCTGTTGACGGGTCACGTTCCGCTTGAGTTGACAAGTGTCTCACCAGCAGGTCTTTGAAACTGTGAAGACTTGTGTCTGCCGGAAAGAGAGATACAACATAGGCTTTAAACCTAGGATCGAGCACGGTGGCCAAAATGTAGTGTTCTGATTTCAACAGATTGACCACCCGTGAATCCTGGTTAAGCAAATTAAGGGCTCCATCCACAAGTCCCACATGCCTAGCAGAATCGCTCCATTTTAGCTCCTCCTTCAATCGCTACACCTTCAATCTCTACAGCTGCTTCTGCAAAAGCCTGATGAGGGGAATGACCTGACTTAGGCAGGCAGTGTCTGAACTGACTTCACGTGTGGCAAGTTCAAAGGGTTGCAGAACCTTGCACAACGTTGAAATCATTATCCACTGCGCTTGAGTCAGGTGCATTCCCCCTCCTTTGCCTATATCATAGGTAGATGTATAGGCTTGAATGGCCTTTTGCTGCTCCTCCATCCTCTGAAGCATATAGAGGGTTGAATTCCACCTCGTTACCACCTATTGCTTCAGATGATGGCGGGGCAGGTTCAGGAGTGTTTGCTGGTGCTCCAGTCTTCGGCACGCGGTGGCTAAATGCCGAAAGTGGCCCGCAATTCTTCGGCCACCGACAGCATCTCTTGCACACCCCTGTCGTATTTTTAAAAATTCTGCACCACCAAATTCAATGTATGTGCAAAACATGCAACGTGCTGGAATTTGCCCACATGTAATGCACGCACAATATTGGTGGCATTGTCCGATGCCACAAATCCCCAGGAGAGTCCAATTGGGGTAAGCCAATCTGCGATGATGTTCCTCAGTTTCCGTAAGAGGTTATCAGCTGTGTGCATCTTATGGAAAGCGGTGATACAAAGCGTAGCCTGCCTAGGAACGAGTTGGCATTTGCGAGATGCTGCTACTGGTGCTCCGCTGCTGTTCTTGCTGCGGGAGGCAATACATCTACCCAGTGGGCTGTCACAGTCATATAGTCCTGAGTCTGCCCTGCTCCACTTGTCCACATGTCCGTGGTTATGTGGACATTGGGTACAACTGCCTTTTTTAGGACACTGGTGAGTCTTTTTCTGATGTCTGTGTACATTCTCGGTATCGCCTGCCTACAGAAGTGGAACCTAGATGGTATTTGGTTCCGGGGACACACTACCTCAAGAAATTCTCTAAGTCCCTGTGAACTAACGCCGGATACCGGATGCACGTCTAACACCAACACAGCTGCCAAGGCCTGAGTTATCTGCTTTGCAACAGGATGACTGCTGTGATATTTCATCTTCCTCGCAAAGGACTGTTGGACTGCCAATTGCTTACTGGAAGTAGTACAAGTGGTCTTCTGACTTCCCCTCTGGGATGATCAACTCACAACAGCAACAACAGCAGCCCCAGCAGCAGTAGGCGCTACACTGAAGGATCCATCGGAGGAATCCCAGTCAGGAGAGGACTCGTCAGACTTGCCAGTGACATGGCCTGCAGGACTATTGGTGTTCCTGTCTAAGGAGGAAATTGACACTGAGGGAGTTGGTGGTGTTGTTTGCACTGGGATCTTGGGTACAAGAGGAAGAAGGGATTTAGTTCCGCTGTCACCCAAAGCTTTTGAACACGTCAATGACTTCTGATGAATGCGGTCCAGGTGACGTATAAGGGAGGATGTTCCTAGGCGGTTAACATCCTTACCCCTACTTATTACAGCTTGACAAAGGCAACACACGGCTTGACACCAGTTGTCCGCATTTCTGTTGAAATAATTCCACATCGAAGAGGTGATTTTTTGGGTATTTTGACCAGGTATGTCAATGGCCTTAATCATCCCACGGACAACAGGTGTCTCCCCGAGTGCCTGACTTAAACAAACCACCTCACCATCAGAATCCTCCTCATCAGTTACCTCCTCAGCGCCAGCAACACCCATATCCTCATCCTGGTGTACTTCAACAGTGACATCTTCAATTTGAATATCAGGAACTGGACTGTGGGTGCTCCTTCCAGCACTTGTAGGGGGAGTGCAAATGGTGGAAGGAGCCACCTCTTCCCGTCCAGTGTTGGGAAGGTCAGGCATCACACCCGCCGACACATTTGGACTCTCCTTGGGGATTTGTGATTTAGAACGCACAATTCTTTGCTGTGCTTTTGCCAGCTTAACTCTTTTATTTTTTCTAGCGGGAGGATGAGTGCTTCCATCATCATGTGAAGCTGAACCACTAGTCATGAGGAACATAGGAGAGGGCCTTAGCCGTTCCTTGCCACTTCGTGTCGTAAATGGCATATTGACAAGTTTACGCTTGTCCTCAGACGATTTTAATTTAGATTTTTGAGTCATTTTACTGAACTTTTGCTTTTTGGATTTTACATGCTCTCTACTATGACATTGGGCATCAGCCTTGGCAGACGACGTTGATGGCATTTCATCTTCTCTGCCATGACTAGTGGCAGCAGCTTCAGCACTAGGTGGAAGTGGATCTTGATCATTCCCTTTTTTACCCTCCACATTTTTGTTCTCCATTTTTTACTGTGTGGAATGATATGCCTGTTATATCTGGAATTAGATGGCGGTAATGTCTGGAATTAGATACCACTAGATAGATACCAGATACCACTGTGACTGGAATGATGATGACCTATGCATAGTGACAGGATACTACCACAGCAACCTACAGCAGCAAGACACTGGACTAGTATATTAGTAATGTACTGTAGTATACTGAGCACCACAATGCAGCACAAGACAATGAGCAGTGATACTGAGCACTGATGATGATACTACTGAGAACTGACACTGAGCAGCAAGATGCAGCACAAGACACTGGACTAGTATATTAGTAATGTACTGTAGTATACTGAGCACCACAATGCAGCACAATACAATGAGCAGTGGTACTAAGCACTGATGATGATACTACTGAGAACTGACACTGAGCACCAAGATGCAGCACAAGACACTGGAGTCTGGACTAGTATATTAGTAATTTACTGTAGTATTTCTGAGCACCACAATGAAACACAATACAATGAGCAGTGGTACTGAGCGCTAATGATAATACTACTGAGAACTGACACTGAGCAGCAAGATGCAGCACAAGACACTGGACTAGTATATTAGTAATGTACTGTAGTATTACTGAGCACCACAATGCAGCACAAGATAATGAGCAGTGATACTGAGCACTGATGATGATAATACTGAGAACTGACACTGTGCAGCAAGATGCAGCACAAGACACTGAACTAGTATATTAGTAATGTACTGTAGTAAACTGAGCACCACAATGCAGCACAAGACAATGAGTAGTGATACTGAGCACTGATGATGATAATACTGAGAACTGACACAGAGCAGCAAGATGCAGCACAAGACACTGGACTAGTATATTAGTAATGTACTGTAGTATACTGAGCACCACAATGCAGCACAAGACAATGAGCACTAATGATGATGATAATTCTGAGAACTGACACTGAGCATCAAGATGCAGCACAAGACACTGGACTAGTATATTAGTAATGTACTGTAGTATTTCTGAGCACCACAATGCAGCACAAGACAATGAACAGTGATACTGAGCACTGATGATGATAATACTGAGAACTGACACTGAGCAGCAAGATGCAGCACAAGACACTGGACTAGTATGTTAGTAATGTACTGTAGTATACTGAGCACCACAATGCAGCACTAGACAATGAGCACTGATGATGATGATAATTATGAGAACTGACACTGAGCATCAAGATGCAGTACAAGACACTGGATTAGTATATTAATAATGTACTGTAGTATTACTGAGCACCACAATGCAGCACAAGATAATGAGCAGTGATACTGAGCACTGATGATGATAATACTGAGAACTGACACTGTGCAGCAAGATGCAGCACAAGACACTGAACTAGTATATTAGTAATGTACTGTAGTAAACTGAGCACCACAATGCAGCACAAGACAATGAGTAGTTATACTGAGCACTGATGATGATAATACTGAGAACTGACACAGAGCAGCAAGATGCAGCACAAGACACTGAACTAGTATATTAGTAATGTACTGTAGTATACTGAACAACACAATGCAGCACAAGACAATGAGCAGTGATACTGAGCACTGATGAGGATACTACTGAGAACTGATACTGAGCACCAAGATGCAGCACAAGACACTGGACTAGTATATTAGTAATGTACTGTAGTATACTGAGCACCACAATGCAGCACAAGACAATGAGCACTGATGATGATGAAAATTCTGAGAACTGACAATGAGCATCAAGATGCAGCACAAGACACTGGACTAGTATATTAGTAATGTACTGTAGTATTACTGAGCACCACAATGCAGCACAAGACAAAGAACAGTGATACTGAGCACTGATGATGATAATACTGAGAACTGACACTGAGCAGCAAGATGCAGCACAAGACACTGGACTAGTATGTTAGTAATGTACTGTAGTATACTGAGCACCACAATGCAACACAAGACAATGAGCACTGATGATGATGATGATGATGATGATGATAATTCTGAGAACTGACACTGAGCATCAAGATGCAGCACAAGACACTGGACTAGTATATTAGTAATGTACTGTAGTATTACTGAGAACCACAATGCAGCACAAGACAATGAGCAGTGATACTGAGCACTGATGATGATGATAATACTGAGAACTGACACTGAGCAGCAAGATGCAGCACAAGACACTGGACTAGTACATTAGTAATGTACTGTAGTATACTGAGCACCACAATGAAGCACAAGACCATGAGCAGTGATACTGAGCACTGATGAGGATACTACTGAGAACTGAGACTGAGCAGCAAGATGCAGCACAAGACACTGGACTAGTATATTAGTAATGTACTTTAGTATACTGAGCACCACAATGCAGCACTAGACAATGAGCACTGATGATGATGATAATTCTGAGAACTGACACTGAGCATCAAGATGCAGTACAAGACACTGGATTAGTATATTAATAATGTACTGTAGTATTACTGAGCACCACAATGCAGCACAAGACAATGAACAGTGATACTGAGCACTGATGAGGATACTAATGAGAACTGACACTGAGCACCAAGATGCAGCACAAGACACTGGACTAGTATATTAGTAATGTACTGTAGTATTTCTGAGCACCACAATGCAGCACAAGACAATGAACAGTGATACTGAGCACTGATGATGATAATACTGAGAACTGACACTGAGCAGCAAGATGCAGCACAAGACACTGGACTAGTATATTAGTAATGTACTGTAGTATACTGAGCACCACAATGCAGCACAAGACAATGAGCAGTGATACTGAGCACTGATGATAATACTGAGAACTGACACTGAGCAGCAAGATGCAGCACATGACACTGGACTAGCATATTAGTAATGTACTGCAGTATACTGAGCACCACAATGCAGCACAAGACAATGAGCAGTGATACTGAGCACTGATGAGGATACTACTGATAACTGACACTGAGCACCAAGATGCAGCACAAGACACTGAACTAGTATATTAGTAATGTACTGTAGTATACTGAGCACCACAATGCAGCACAAGACAATGAGCAGTGATACTGAGCACTGATGATGATAATACTGAGAACTGACACTGAGCAGCAAGATGCAGCACATGACACTGGACTAGCATATTAGTAATGTACTGCAGTATACTGAGCACCACAATGCAGCACAAGACAATGAGCAGTGATACTGAGCACTGATGAGGATACTACTGATAACTGACACTGAGCACCAAGATACAGCACAAGACACTGAACTAGTATATTAGTAATGTACTGTAGTATACTGAGCACCACAGTGCAGCACAAGACAATGAGCACTGATGATGATGATGATGATGATGATGATGATAATAATTCTGAGAACTGATACTGAGCATCAAGATGCAGCACAAGACACTGGACTAGTATATTAGTAATGTACTGTAGTATTACTGAGCACCACAATGCAGCACAAGACAATGAGCAGTGATACTGAGCACTGATGATGATGATAATACTGAGAACTGACACTGAGCAGCAAGATGCAGCACAATAACAGATAGAAGTTTACAAGTGGGCGCAAAGGACCTACATAGATAATGTCCTCTGAATGGTAAATGTTCCAGAAGTGTCACAGCCTGTGTTCTTAGGTTCCCAATCCACCGTATGATCAATCAAGTGGTTTTCTTTATCTCAATGGAAAAAGAAGAGATCATGGTGCAGATCAAATTTGGAGGGACAATACGCTTTATTTTACACAGGACACTCACAATTAACATAAAAAGAAACAGCATGTAACCAATCAAATGGTATAGGTGGGGGTGTAGGCCTCTAACATCATCACGTTACCCTCCCAGAATGGTATTGGGACACCACTGGTGGTTCCGGATAGCACACCAGTTTGGAGTAGGCTTTGAAGTCAGAAGTCACACAGCATCCACAGTAAAACGAAGAACGCCACCAGCTTGACGCGTTTCGGACAGTGCCTGTCCTTCCTCACAAGCTTCTGAGATTCAGTACAGAAGCCACAGAGAAGCAGGATCTGGAGCAGCTTTATAAGCACTGATGGTGAGGTAAAAGCCATGATGTATTGTACATTAAAGTCCAGATTGTGGCCTCACCATTTGCTGTCTGCCCATGCTTACTCTGGAGGAAGACATAAGTAATGACCAACTGTAGCCTCTTTACTGCTTACCCAACAGCTTCCTGGTAATTATTGGAAAGAGACCTGGTACAACACAAAATACAGAAGAATATCCATCTATTACTACATACTTAATACAGTAGCGGATCTTGCCACAGGCAAGAAGGACTTTTGCCGGAGGCGCCCCTGTCACAAGGGCGCCACTACCATCCCGAGGGCGCCACCGCCGTGGCAAGATCCGCTACTGGTGCCGGTGCCGTGCTGTGCGCGATGATGCCATCGCGCACCGCACAGCATTGTGGGAGCGGCCATAGATGCTAGAGGTCATAATTTACCTCTAGTGACTGTGCAGTACTATGGGAGAGAGGTCATGACATCTCTCCCATAGATCCGAGGAGTGGGGCCAGTGGGTGGAGACGGAGGGCAACAGCGGTCGAGAAGCAGAAGCGGGAATGGTGAGTATTTTTTGTTGTCTTTGGTAAGCGGCGCTACTAGCGGCACAGCTACAGGGGACACAGTATTGAGGGCTTGACTACTGAGGGCACAGCTACAAGGGGCACAGTATTGGGGGCACAACTACTGAGGGCACAGCTGCAGGGGGCATAACTGTGACCACACCCCTTCCCCATGAAGCCACACCCCTATTTTTGCCACGTGCCTAGTTGTACACTGATGCACTTGCAGCTTCGATCCCTTATGCAGTTGATGTTTGAAAATATGCTAATGATGCAGCCTAGATAATAATCATGCACAGCGTCGCTCGCAGATCCTTGATAATCGATTCTCTAAGTAACCCTATGGCTGCATAAAATGACTGCTAGGACTGAGACTCTGCATATGTGATTGCAGATGTAGGCTGAGACACCCCCCAAACAACGATCATGAGTCATGACATGCCTGAATTTTTGGCACCATTACACCTTTACCTCTCGCAAATGGTCCCCTTAGTTTGCGAATAAATCCTGCTATGAACGATATTGATAAGGTACCTTTAGTCGTATGCAGTGTCATTGTGACGCACATGCAATTGGACGATAATTGTTCAGCTGCATAAATATCTGCATTGTGTGCAACTATGGATTATGCCCAGGTCTGAATAGCACAGAGACAGATTGCCACCAAAGGTATGTAGTACTTCTTAAAATCTTGTTGGTTCTCAAGTTTCAGCTAATATTTCAAAATCCCATGAAATAATATGAAGACGGTAGAATGTTAAGAGAAAAAGAACAAGTTCTCTTGTAGGATAAGAAACAGAAGTTTGCTCAAATCTTATTGATACTGTAGTTAAATGCATTTTAAGGACATGAGAAGAATAAACTTAAAAGCTTAAAGAGTTTAGGTTTTTTTCTCACAAAGGTTTTGCTAGGACTAATGAACACAGATAAAGAAAGGGTAAGAACTGTCTACTTCTTTTTATTCATGTTGTTTGCAAAAACGCTCAAGGTTATTATTTAAACTTCCATTTGAGATTAGAGGATTACACAGATAACTGGAAACATTGGCCCTCATTTCGAGTTGTTCGCTCGTTGCCGAATTTCACTATATTGCGATTAGTCGCTTACTGCGCATGCGCAATGTTCGCAGAGCGCATGCGCTTAGTTATCTTACTCATAAATTAGGTATTTTACTCACGGCATTACGAGGATTTTTCTTCGTTCTGGTGATCGGAGTGTGATTGACAGGAAGTGGGTGTTTCTGGGCGGAAACTGGCCGTTTTATGGGTGTGTGTGAAAAAACGCTGCCGTTTCTGGGAAAAACGCGAGAGTGGCTGGAGAAATGGGGGAGTGCCTGGGCGAACGCTGGGTGTGTTTGTGACATCAAACCAGGAATGAAACTGACTGAACTGATCGCAGTGGCAGAGTAAGTGTCGAGCTACTCAGAAACTGCTAAGAAATTTCTATTCGCAATTTTGCGAATCTTTCGTTCGCAATTCTGCTATGCTAAGATACACTCCCAGAGGGTGGCGGCTTAGCGCGTGCAATGCTGCTAAAAGCAGCTAGCGAGCGAACAACTCGGAATGAGGGCCATTGTCCATAAAGTACCTGAATGTTAAATTGTCAGCAGAATGGTGGTGCAATGGGTTGCTTTGCTACCTCAGGCTCTGAGGAATGCAGTTGATTCCAGCTAGGGCACTATTTATATGTTCTCACTGTGTTTTTGTTGCTTTCCCCTGGGTTCTCTGGTTTCTTCCCACAATCCTAAATATACTAGTAGGTTAACCGGCTTCTGACAAAATGTAACCGTAGTATGTATGTGTGGTGGTGAATATACTGTATATTGTAAGATCAACTTATGCAGGGACTGATACAACTGACTTAGGGCCAGCTCAAGGGCTGTTCCAGTGAATAGGATGCACGGGTACCCATTGAGGATACAGTGCAGCAGCTAACAGGGCCTGGAGCTGATCAATACTGGCGGGCTTGGTGGCAACCACAGCACTAGTTGCTGGCTGCACCAGTATTGCTAATTTCAGGTCTGTGCAATGCTGGGCTCTTCTGGATGGCTCAGATGCAGCCTGGACATGACCTATGGAGACACAGTGGTGTGACATCATAGGTCACATAACTGCATGCTGTCCTACACATACAGTGCTCTGCAGTAACTTAGGCTGCACCCACTTTTGTGTGCTGATCCCACACATGGCTGAGGGCAGGGGAGGGACTCTGAGCTCTTCATTCTCATTTCGTCTGCTGCTGACAGTCCAGGTCAGACTTCCAGGTGGTGGGAATGTGGTCTGGGACAATTAATGCATGTTTTATTATTTTCCCATGGGGGCCAATGTGTTTCCCCCCTGGGGAGCCAATATGTTTGCTTGTTTTCCTGTGGGGGCCAATATATGTTTTTATTCCTGCAGGGGCCTAGGCTTTTTTTCCCCTGTGAGGGCCAATAAGTGTTTAATATTATTATTATTGATAAAGGGGGTCATTCCGAGTTGTTCGCTCGCTAGCTGCTTTTAGCAGCTTTGCACATGCTAAGCCGCCGCCTACTGGGAGTGAATCTTAGCTTATCAAAATTGCGAACAAAAGATTAGCAGAATTGCGAATAGACACTTCTTAGCAGTTTCTGAGTAGCTCCAGACAACTCTGCCACTGCGATCAGTTCAGTCAGTTTCGTTCCTGGTTTGACGTCACAAACACACCCAGCGTTCGCCCAGACACTCCTCCGTTTCTCCAGCCACTCCCGCGTTTTTCCCAGAAACGGTAGCGTTTTTTCGCACACACCCATAAAACGGCCAGTTTCCGCCCAGAAACACCCACTTCCTGTCAATCACATTACGATCACCAGAACGAAGAAAAAACCTCGTAATGCCATGAGTAAAATAACTAACTGCATAGCAAATTTACTTGGCGCAGTCGCACTGCGGACATTGCGCATGCGCATTAGCGACTAATCGCTCCGTTGCGAGAAAAAAATACAGAGCGAACAACTCGGAATGACCCCCAAAGTTTTAGTAGGGGCAAGGCTGCACCAAAATTTCTTGCACAGGGTGCTGGTAGATCTGGGGCCAACCCAGTAATGTCAAAATATTCTCTGTAAAACACAGCATAACATGTTGGCACTAAATACATACATACAGTATACTGTACATAATGAAATATATATTTATTAGAGATGAGCGGGTTCAGTTCTCCGAGATCCGAACCCCCCCGAACTTCATCGATTTTACACGGTTCTGAGGCAGCCTCGGATCTTCCCGCCTTGCTCGGTTAACCCGAACGTGCCCAAACGTCATCATCCCGCTGTCGTATTCTCGCGAGATTCGTATTCTATATAAAGAGTCGCGCGTCGCCGCCATTTTCACTCGTGCATTGGAGATTGAATGGAGAGGACATGGCTGCGTTCTCTCCCTGAAAGGCTCCGTAATCTGTGCTCAGTGTGCTGAAAATATATGTGCTCAGTGTGCTGCAAATATATGTGCTCAGTGTGCTGAAAATATCTACGTTCTCTGCCTGAAAACGCTCCATACCTGTGCTCAGTGTGCTGCAAATATCTGTGCTCAGTGTGCTTTATTGTGGGGACTGGGGACCACCAGTATATAATTATACTTATAGTAGTACAGCACAGTAGGTCATTGCTGTATCTTGCAGCTCTGTGTCACTGCAAGTATGCATTCCATATCTGTGCAGCATTTTTGTGAGCAATATATATAGTATTACTGTGCAGCATTTTGGTGACTCAACAGTATATAGTTGTGTACAGTAGGCCATTGCTGTATCTTGCAGCTCTGTGTCACTGCAAGTATCCATTCCATATCTGTGCTGCATTTTTGTGAGCAGTATATATAGTAGTGATGTGCACCGGAAATTTTTCGGGTTTTGTGTTTTGGTTTTGGGTTCGGTTCCGCGGCCGTGTTTTGGGTTCGGACGCGTTTTGGCAAAACCTCACCGGAAATTTTTTGTCGGATTCGGGTGTGTTTTGGATTCGGGTGTTTTTTTCAAAAAACACTAAAAAACAGCTTAAATCATAGAATTTGGGGGTCATTTTGATCCCATAGTATTATTAACCACAATAACCATAATTTCCACTCATTTTCAGTCTATAACACCTCACACCTCACAATATTATTTTTAGTCCTAAAATTTGCACCGAGGTCGCTGGATGGCTAAGCTAAGCGACACAAGTGGTCGACACAAACACCTGGCCCATCTAGGAGTGGCACTGCAGTGTCAGACAGGATGGCACTTGAAAAAAATAGTCCCCAAACAGCACATGATGCAAAGAAAAAAAGAGGCGCAATGAGGTAGCTGTGTGACTAAGCTAAGCGACCCTAGTAGCCGACACAAACACCTGGCCCATCTAGGAGGGCACTGCAGTGTCAGATGGCACTTGAAAAAAATAGTCCCCAAACAGCACATGATGCAAAGAAAAAAAGAGGCGCACCAAGGTCGCTGTGTGACTAAGCTAAGCGACACAAGTGGCCGACACAAACACCTGGCCCATCTAGGAGTGACACTGCAGTGCAAAGAAAAAAACTCCCCAAACAGCACATGATGCAAAGAAAAATGAAAGAAAAAAGAGGTGCAAGATGGAATTGTCCTTTGGCCCTCCCACCCACCCTTATGTTGTATAAACCGGACATGCACACTTTAACAAACCCATCATTTCAGCGACAGGGTCTGCCACACGACTGTGACTGAAATGACTGGTTGGTTTGGGCCCCCACCAAAAAAGAAGCAATCAATCTCTCCTTGCACAAACTGGCTCTACAGAGGCAAGATGTCCACCTCATCATCATCGTCCGATTCATCACCCCTTTCACTGTGTACATCCCCCTCCTCACAGATTATTATTTCGTCCCCACTGGAATCCACCATCTCAGGTCCCCGTGTACTTTCTGGAGGCAATTGCTGCTGGTGAATGTCTCCACGGAGGAATTGATTATAATTCATTTTAATGAACATCATCTTCTCCACATTTTCTGGAAGTAACCTCATACACCGATTGCTGACAAGGTGAGCGGCTGCACTAAACACTATTTCGGAGTACACACTGGAGGGAGGGCAACTTAGGTAGAATAAAGCCAGTTTCTGCAAGGGCCTCCAAATTGCCTCTTTTTCCAGCCAGTATATGTACGGACTGTCTGACGTGCCTACTTGGATACGGTCACTCATATAATCCTCCACCATTCTTTCAATGGTGAAAGAATCATATGCAGTGACAGTAGACGACATGTCAGTAATCGTTGTCAGGTCCTTCAGTCCGGACCAGATGTCAGCACTCGCTCCAGACTGCCCTGCATCACCGCCAGCGGGTGGGCTCGGAATTCTTAGCCTATTCCTCGCACCCCCAGTTGCGGGAGAATGTGAAGGAGGAGCTGTTGACGGGTCACATTCCGCTTGACTTGACAATTTTCTCACCAGCAGGTCTTTGAACCCCTGCAGACTTGTGTCTGCCGGAAAGAGAGATACAACGTAGGTTTTAAATCTAGGATCGAGCACGGTGGCCAAAATGTAGTGCTCTGATTTCAACAGATTGACCACCCGTGAATCCTGGTTAAGCGAATGAAGGGCTCCATCCACAAGTCCCACATGCCTAGCGGAATCGCTCTGTTTTAGCTCTTCCTTCAATGTCTCCAGCTTCTTCTGCAAAAGCCCCATGAGGGGAATGACCTGACTCAGGCTGGCAGTGTCTGAACTGACTTCACGTGTGGCAAGTTCAAAGGGTTGCAGAACCTTGCACAACGTTGAAATCATTCTCCACTGTGCTTGAAACAGGTGCATTCCACCTCCTTTGCCTATATCGTGGCCAGATGTATAGGCTTGAATGGCCTTTTGCTGCTCCTCCATCCTCTGAAGCATATAGAGGGTTGAATTCCACCTCGTTACCACCTCTTGCTTCAGATGATGGCAGGGCAGGTTCAGGTGTTTTTGGTGGTGCTCCAGTCTTCTGTACGCGGTGCCTGAATGCCAAAAGTGGCCCGCAATTCTTCGGGCCACCGATAGCATCTCTTGCACGCCCCTGTCATTTTTTAAATAATTCTGCACCACCAAATTCAAGGTATGTGCAAAACATGGGATGTGCTGGAATTTGCCCAGATGTAATGCACGCACAATATTGGTGGCATTGTCCGATGTCACAAATCCCCAGGAGAGTCCAATTGGGGTAAGCCATTCTGCGATGATCTTCCTCAGTTGCCGTAAGAGGTTTTCAGCTGTGTGTGTATTCTGGAAAGCGGTGATACAAAGCGTAGCCTGCCTAGGAACGAGTTGGCATTTGCGAGATGCTGCTACTGGTGCCGCCGCTGCTGTTCTTGCAGCGGGAGGCAATACATCTACCCAATGAGCTGTCACAGTCATATAGTCCTGAGTCTGCCCTGCTCCACTTGTCCACATGTCCGTGGTTAAGTGGACATTGGGTACAACTGCATTTTTTAGGACACTGGTGAGTCTTTTTCTGAGGTCTGTGTACATTTTCGGTATCGCCTGCCTAGAGAAATGAAACCTAGATGGTATTTGGTACCGGGGACACAGTACCTCAATCAAGTCTCTAGTTGGCTCTGAATTAACGATGGATACCGAAACCACGTTTCTCACTGCCCAGGCTGCCAAGGCCTCAGTTATCTGCTTTGCAGCAGGATGACTGCTGTGATATTTCATCTTCCTCGCAAAGGACTGTTGGACAGTCAATTGCTTACTGGAAGTAGTACAAGTGGTCTTTCGACTTCCCCTCTGGGATGACGATCGACTCCCAGCAGCAACAACAGCAGCGCCAGCAGCAGTAGGTGTTACACTCAAGGATGCATCGGAGGAATCCCAGGCAGGAGAGGACTCGTCAGACTTGCCAGTGACATGGCCTGCAGGACTATTGGCTTTCCTGGGTAAGGAGGAAATTGACACTGAGGGAGTTGGTGGTGTGGTTTGCAGGAGCTTGGTTACAAGAGGAAGGGATTTACTGGTCAGTGAACTGCTTCCGCTGTCGCCCAAAGTTTTTGAACTTGTCACTGACTTATGATGAATGCGCTGCAGGTGACGTATAAGGGAGGATGTTCCGAGGTTGTTAACGTCCTAACCCCTACTTATTACAGCTTGACAAAGGCAACACACGGCTTGACACCTGTTGTCCGCATTTGTGTTGAAATAATTCCACACCGAAGAGCTGATTTTTTTTTGTATTTTGACCAGGTATGTCAATGGCCATATTCCTCCCACGGACAACAGGTGTCTCCCCAGGTGCCTGACTTAAACAAACCACCTCACCATCAGAATCCTCCTTGTCAATTTCCTCCCCAGCGCCAGCTAAACCCATATCCTCATCCTGGTGTACATCAACACTGACATCTTCAATTTGACTATCAGGAACTGGACTGCGGGTGCTCCTTCCAGCACTTGCAGGGGGCGTGCAAATGGTGGAAGGCGCAAGCTCTTCCCGTCCAGTGTTGGGAAGTCAGACATCGCAACCGACACAATTGGACTCTCCTTGGGGATTTGTGATTTCGAAGAACGCACAGTTCTTTGCTGTGCTTTTGCCAGCTTAAGTCTTTTCTTTTTTCTAGCGAGAGGATGAGTGCTTCCATCCTCATGTGAAGCTGAACCACTAGCCATGAACATAGGCCAGGGCCTCAGCCGTTCCTTGCCACTCCGTGTCGTAAATGGCATATTGGCAAGTTTACGCTTCTCCTCAGAAGCTTTTAATTTTGATTTTTGAGGCATTTTACTGATCTTTTGTGTTTTGGATTTTACATGCTCTGTACTATGACATTGGGCATCGGCCTTGCCAGACGACGTTGATGGCATTTCATCGTCTCGGCCATGACTAGTGGCAGCAGCTTCAGCACGAGGTGGAAGTGGATCTTGATCTTTCCCTTTTTTTTTAACCTCCACATTTTTGTTCTCCATATCTTAATGCGCACAACTAAAAGGCACCACAGGTATACAATGTAGATGGATGGATAGTATACTTTATGGATGACGAGTGACGACACAGAGGTAGGTACAGAAGTGACCTACCGTACTGCTATATACAGTATAATGGACCTGGTGGACACTGTCAGCAGACTGCTAAACTACTAGTATAAAAAAAATGCCACCACAGGTATACAATGTAGATGGATGGATAGTATACTTAATGGATGACGAGTGACGACACAGAGGTAGGTACAGCAGTGGCCTACCGTACTGCTATATACAGTATAATAGACCTGTTGGACACTGTCAGCAGACTGCTAAACTACTAGTATAAAAAAAAGCCACCACAGGTATAAAATGTAGATGGATGGATAGTATACTTTATGGATGACGAGTGACGACACAGAGGTAGGTACAGCAGTGGCCTACCGTACTGCTATATACAGTATAATGGACCTGGTGGACACTGTCAGCAGACTGCTAAACTACTAGTATAAAAAAAAAGCCACCACAGGTATACAATGTAGATGGATGGATAGTATACTTTATGGATGACGAGTGACGACACAGAGGTAGGTACAGCAGTGGCCTACCGTACTGCTATATAAAGTATAATGGACCTGGTGGACACTGTCAGCAGACTGCTAAACTACTAGTATAAAAAAAAAAGCCACCACAGGTATACAATGTAGATGGATGGATAGTATACTTTATGGATGACGAGTGACGACACAGAGGTAGGTACAGCAGTGGCCTACCGTACTGCTATATACAGTATAATGGACCTGGTGGACACTGTCAGCAGACTGCTAAACTACTAGTATAAAAAAAAAGCCACCACAGGTATACAATGTAGATGGATGGATAGTATACTTTATGGATGACGAGTGACGACACAGAGGTAGGTACAGCAGTGGCCTACCGTACTGCTATATACAGTATAATGGACCTGGTGGACACTGTCAGCAGACTGCTAAACTACTAGTATAAAAAAAAAAGCCACCACAGGTATACAATGTAGATGGATGGATAGTATACTTTATGGATGACGAGTGACGACACAGAGGTAGGTACAGCAGTGGCCTACCGTACTGCTATATACAGTATAATGGACCTGGTGGACACTGTCAGCAGACTGCTAAACTACTAGTATAAAAAAAAGCCACCACAGGTATACAATGTAGATGGATGGATAGTATACTTTATGGATGACGAGTGACGACACAGAGGTAGGTACAGCAGTGGCCTACCGTACTGCTATATACAGTATAATGGACCTGGTGGACACTGTCAGCAGACTGCTAAACTACTAGTATAAAAAAAAAGCCACCACAGGTATACAATGTAGATGGATGGATAGTATACTTAATGGATGACGAGTGACGACACAGAGGTAGGTACAGCAGTGGCCTACCGTACTGCTATATACAGTATAATGGACCTGGTGGACACTCAGCAGACTGCTAAACTACTAGTATAAAAAAAAAGCCACCACATGTATACAATGTAGATGGATGGATAGTATACTTTATGGATGACGAGTGACGACACAGAGGTAGGTACAGCAGTGGCCTAACGTACTGCTATATACAGTATAATGGACCTGGTGGACACTGTCAGCAGACTGCTAAACTACTAGTATAAAAAAAAGCCACCACAGGTATACAATGTAGATGGATGGATAGTATACTTTATGGATGACGAGTGACGACACAGAGGTAGGTACAGCAGTGGCCTACCGTACTGCTATATACAGTATAATGGACCTGGTGGACACTGTCAGCAAACTGCTAAACTACTAGTATAAAAAAAAAAGCCACAGGAGTGTTTTTCATGCAGACAAACGTATACTGGTGGTCACTGTCAGCAAAACTCTGCACTGTACTCCTGCTATAGCTGCTCCGCAGTCCCCACAATTAAGCAGTGTGAGCACTCAGCACAGATATATCATGCAGCACACTGAGCACAGATATGGTATGGAGCGTTTTTTTCAGGCAGAGAAGAGAACGGATAAAAAACTGGTGGTCACTATCAGCAAAACTCTGCACTGTACTCCTCCTAACAGCTGCTCACAATAGTAAAATAAACAAGCAAAGCAATCAGATCAACTGTATCGTATATAAACGGAGAGGACGCCAGCCACGTCCTCTCCCTATCAATGTCAATGCACGTGTGAAAATGGCAGCGACGTGCGGCTGCTTATATAGAATCCGAATCTCGTGAGAATCCGACAGCGGGATGATGACGTTCGGGGGTTAACCGAGCCATACGGGAGAATACGAGTATGGCTCGGACCCGTGTTAAAAGGGTGAAGTTCGGGGGGGTTCGGTTTCTCGGAAACCGAACCCGCTCATCACTAATATATAGTAGTACAGTGCAGCATTTTGGTGACCCAACAGTATATAGTTGTGTACAGTAGGCCATTGCTGTATCTTGCAGCTCTGTGTCAATGCAAGTATCCATTCAATATCTGTGCTGCATTATTGTGAGCAGTATATAGTAGGACAGTGCAGCATTTTGGTGACCAGCAGTATACAAATATAGTACAGTACAGTAGGCCATTGCTGTATCTTGCAGCTGTTTCACTTCTAGTATCCTGATCAGTGCTCAATATCTGCTGCATTGTTGTGACCAGTATGTATACTGTACTGTGCCACGTGTGTTATACACATGGTGATTATACATCCTGTAATCTGTACTGAGCGATGTGTGAGATACACCTGGGGATTATATACCCTATATACTGTACTGTATGATGTGTGAGATACACCTGGGGATTATACACCCTATATTATTAATATTATTATCCTTTATTTATATGGCATCACAAGGATTCCACAGCGCCCAATTACAGAGTACATAAATAATCAAACAGGAAAACAGGAACTTACAGTTTATGACAGTATAGGACAAGTACATGGTAAATACACATAGTTACATCAGCAGATGACACTGGAATAAGTATCAGGTGACAGAAGACTGCTGGATGTGGTACAGTTGAAGATTACTAAAGTAAGACAAAGGTTAAGCACATGAGGGAAGAGGGCACTGCTCGTGAGAGCTTACAATCTAAAGGGGAGGGGTAGACAGACATGGGTGACACAGATGGGGTACATAGAGAACGTGGAACAGAGGGTTAGGATGAGATTTGGCTGGGTTTGGTGAAGAAGTGGACCCCCAGAAGGCACAAGTCAATACTTAACATTGCAACATTTTACTGGGCTATGCAGGAGAAAATTAAAAATAGGGGGGGGGGGGGAATCGATAACTTCTACCGCTTTCAAAAAGGTCAATGGAAGCTGAAATAATGGACAACTACCTCATGGAAGCCAGATACAGTATACCAAACAGTACTTAGCAGAGTGATGAATGAGTGCTTATGAAATACAGTAACATTTTGACATAATATTTCAGAAACTGCATGGCTGGTCTCTTGCACTCTTTTGCTCTAATACACCACCTGCTTTAGGATTTATATTCAAAAACATTATGTCTCCATAATCCCCAAAACGTCAGTCTTCTTGGAAAGTGGTTTGTTCCTTTGTAAGGGAAAGCGAACAAACGTTCTCAAACAACGGTTTCTCAATTTCTTTTTCCTCTGGGAAGGGATTGTGGATTCGCAGGAATATCTGAGCATTTCTGTAATCAGAAAGCAGCGACTTTCTACAAATGTTTACAAATAATTCCAGTGATTTTGTAATTTTCTTCCAGTGATTTGGACCAATAATACCATTGATTAGAACGAATAATTCCTGTGATTTTGTCATTTTCTTCCAGTGATTTGGACCAATAATACCATTGATTAGAATGAATAATTCCTGTGATATTGAGGTGTTTGTGTCGCTTAGCTTAGCTTAGCCATCCAGTGATCACAGTGCACCTCTTTTTCTCTTTTCTTTGCATCATGTGCTGTTTGGGACCAATTTTTTGAAGTGCCATCCTGTCTGACACTGCAGTGCCACTCCTAGATGGGCCAGGTGTTTGTGCCGCCCTCTTGGGTTGCTTTGCTTAGTCATCCAGCGACCACGGTGCAAATTTAAGGACTAAAAATAGTATTGTGAGGTGTGAGGTGTTCAGAATAGACTGGAAATGAGTGGAAATTGTGGTTATTGAGGTTAATAATACTATAGGACTAAAATTACCCCCAAATTCTATGATTTAAGCTGTTTTTGTGGGGTTTTTGAAAAAAAAACACCCAAATCCAAAACACACCCGAATCCGACAAAAAATTTTCTTGGAGGTTTTGCCAAAACGCGCCTGAATCCAAAACACGGCCACGGAACCGAATCCAAAACCAAAACACCAAACCCGAAAAATTTCCGGTGCACAGCTCTAATATTTATATTATGTCATCCAGTTTTCGCACCCCAATCCTGGGAATTGTGAGTGCAGTGGATTCATTTTTTTTATATATTTTGGTTCATTTTCTAATAAAACTTTTTGTGATCATGTGTTTTCATGTGTAAGCTCATTTATTTTAACCTGTATCAGCTATTTTCCTAGTACTTTTGCAGCAACTATGCTTGATGACTGTGTCACCTTTAAAAGCCATAAGTCAGTTGGCAGGTGAGCTTTAAACCAGTTAGCAAACTTTAAATTTGAATCTGATGTGACAGCAGTTACCAGGTTCATAATTCTGAGTGATAGAGTAGGACTTGCAGTGAAATGGAGTCCCTTGAAGTTGGGCAACAAGCTTAAATGCATTGATCAACTCATGAACTAAAACCTCAATGTTTATTAGGGTATTATACGCTTTACTGGCATTTGGGATGCCGGCAGTCAGAAGGCAGACTGTGACATCCCTATGTAGAGAATTCCGACAGGGAGTAGGTAAGTATGTGTACCCTCCCCCAATACCCCCCTAACCCTTACTTCCCACAGCCTAAACCTAAACTTTCCAGTGGTTGCCTAAACCTATCCCCCCTCCCCGCAGCCTAAGCCTAACCCTCCCTTTCCCACAGCCTAACCCTAACCGTCCCTGAGGGTGCCTAAACTTAACCCCCCTCCCTGCCAGGCTGATGCGGAGTTCCACCATTGGTATTCTGGCCCAGTGTTGGGATTCCGGCATGAGGATTCTGACTGCCAGCATCCCAACTGCTGGCATCCCATTTACAGTGGTAAGTGAGTTTCTTCTGGTAAGTGCTGAGTTTTGGGTTTTTGGTGAGTACTGGGTTTTGTAATTACATTGATTAGTAACATCAGGAATTGATTTTATATGTTTTTGGGTAATATATTTCCTTATTAATGGAAATAACTATAACAGTTCATGTTCAGGAAAGCTCCAGGTTTATGGAACAATTGATAGTTAGTTAATTCATACATACGGTCGATATGATGGTCTATCCACAAGCTGAGACATTTCAAGCTCATTGCTAACAATAGTATTAAAGGTCCCTGTTTGTCCTCAGTTTGCTTTTTAAAAAATATTTTGTCTGGTGAAAGTGCAAAGATCATTTAATATGTATTAAAATAAACATTGTACTACTAATTTACTTATTGGTTCAAACTAACAATAAAACAAATGAATAGAAACATATATCTATTAAAATTTTTAATCTATTAATAAAGCTTTTGAAATAAATGTTTACTGATCATGTAAGCAGGCTAGTCTTTTAGGTCTCATTTTTATGAGAGCTGCTAAATCTGTAAACGGTAAATGGCTGTACCACCTTTTTTTCATATATTGTGTTATAATTGCTATATATAGGTTGCAAAAGTATACCTCTATGAAATAAAAGTCAGCAATAAATAAAACAGTTAAAACATGGCATAGTTTTCTTGTGGAAAATATGTTGCTATTATGACATGTGACCGTTGATGTGGGTGGTAAGAGGAATTAGAGTCTAGGTGTGTTGCTTTTACATAAAAAAGCAGAAAGCCACAGATACAGGCTTCTATATATAGCTCCGTGGTGAAGGAAACTGCCACATATCTCTGACTTCAGTTGGGAACAGGTAGAAGAGATGAGACCTCCTTTGGTGGGTTTACTTTGTAGTTATAACTGACAAAAGTAATATGAATACATGAAAAAAATTATGACTTAGCTGTAACCTCAGAGACCCCTTTTCTCAGGTGAAGTAAACAGTGACACATGTTCCAAAAAAGCAAAACATACCAACATTTTTATAGTCTTCATACAGTGTATCACAGTGAAAGCATTTAACATATTGTATGAACTTAATTGAGAGGTACCTACAGTATGCTGATCATGTGCAAGGACCTACTACAGGCCCACAATGTTCTAGTTTCCAATTAATATGACTGTGCATTCTGCTTGTCTTGTACTCATGCACAGCAAACTGTAGGGCTACTGTGAAGTCTGCTGCACCTTCACTCCCAGGACTTACAGTTATCCACTTATTACATATACATCACTACATCACTATCTCTGGTTGCTACTCATTGAATAGTACAACCATGCTAAGTTTACTAAACTGAGATTTTAAAATGTAAAAATTAGAGATGAGCGGGTTCGGTTCGTCGAGATCCGAACCCCCCCGAACTTCACGTGTTTTTCATGGGTCCGAGGCAGCCTCAGATCTTCCCGCTTTGCTCGGTTAACCCGAACGAGGCCGAACGTCATCATCCCACTGTCGGATTCTTGCAAGATTCATATTCTATATAAAAAGCCGCGTGTCGCCGCCATTCTCACTTGTGCATTGGAGATTGAACGGAGAGGACATGGCTACGTTATCTCTCTGAAAAGCTCTATATCTGTGCTCAGTGTGCTGCAAATATATGTGCTCAGTGTGCTGCAAATATCTACGTTCTCTGTCTGAAAAGCTCCATATCTGTGCTCAGTGTGCTGCAAATATCTGTGCTCAGTGTGCTGCATTGTGGGGACCACCAGTATATTACAGTACAGTAGGCCATTGCTGTATCTTGCAGCTCCGTGTCAGACTAAGTTCTAGACAGTATCCTGATCATCAGTGCACAATACCTGCTGCATTGTTGTGTGACCAGTATATACTATATATATTATATATAGTAGCACAGTGCAGCATTTTGGTGACCAACAGTATATAGTTGTACAGTACAGTAGGCCATTGCTGTATCTTGCAGCTCTGTGGTGTCACTGCAAGTATCGTTTCCATATCTGTGCTGCATTTTTGTGAACAGTATATATAGTAGTACAGTGCAGCATTTTGGTGACCAACAGTTTATAGTTGTACAGTACAGTAGGCCATTGTTGTATCTTGCAGCTCCATGTCACTGCAAGTATCCATTCCATATCTGTGCTGCATTTTTGTGAGCAGTATATATAGTAGTATAGTGCAGCATTTTGGTGACCAACAGTATATAGTTGTACAGTACAGTAGGCCATTGCTGTATCTTGCAGCTCTGTGGCGTCACTGCAAGTATCGTTTCCATATCTGTGCTGCATTTTTGTGAACAGTATATATAGTAGTACAGTGCAGCATTTTGGTGACCAACAGTTTATAGTTGTACAGTACAGTAGGCCATTGCTGTATCTTGCAGCTCCATGTCACTGCAAGTATTCATTCCATATCTGTGCTGCATTTTTGTGAGCAGCATATATAGTAGTACAGTGTAGCATTTTGGTGACCAACAGTATATAGTTGTACAGTACAGTAGGCCATTGCTGTATCTTGCAGCTCCATTTCACTGCAAGTATCCATTCCATATCTGTGCAGCATTTTTGTGAGCAGTATTTATAGTAGTACAGTGCAGCATTTTGGTGACCAACAGTATATAGTTGTACAGTACAGTAGGCCATTGCTGTATCTTGCAGCTCTGTGGTGTCACTGCAAGTATCCATTCCATATCTGTGCTGCATTTTTGTGAACAGTATATATAGTAGTACAGTGCAGCATTTTGGTGACCAACAGTATATAGTTGTACAGTACAGTAGGCCATTGCTGTATCTTGCAGCTCCGTGTCACTGCAAGTATCCATTCCATATCTGTGCAGCATTTTTGTGAGCAGTATATATAGTAATACAGTGCAGCATTTTGGTGACCAACAGTATATAGTTGTACAGTACAGTAGGCCATTGCTGTATCTTGCAGCTCCGCAATGTCACTGCAAGTATCCATTCCATATCTGTGCTGCATTTTTGTGAGCAGTATATATAGTAGTACAGTGTAGCATTTTGGTGACCAACAGTATATAGTTGTACAGTACAGTAGGCCATTGCTGTATCTTGCAGCTCTGTGGTGTCACTGCAAGTATCGATTCCATATCTGTGCTGCATTTTTGTGAACAGTATATATAGTAGTACAGTGCAGCATTTTGGTGACCAACAGTTTATAGTTGTACAGTACAGTAGGCCATTGCTGTATCTTCTAGCTCCATGTCACTGTAAGTATTCATTCCATATCTGTGCTGCATTTTTGTGAGCAGTATATATAGTAGTACAGTGTAGCATTTTGGTGACCAACAGTATATAGTTGCACAGTACAGTAGGCCATTGCTGTATCTTGTAGCTCCGTGTCACTGCAAGTATCCATTCCAAATCTGTGCTGCATTTTTGTAAAAAGTATATATAGTAGTACAGTGCAGCATTTTGGTGACCAACAGTATATAGTTGTACAGTACAGTAGGCCATTGCTGTATCTTGCAGCTCCGCAGTGTCACTGCAAGTATCCATTCCATATCTGTGCTGCATTTTTGTGAGCAGTATATATAGTAGTACAGTGCAGCATTTTGGTGACCAACAGTATATAGTTGTACAGTACAGTAGGCCATTGCTGTATCTTGCAGCTCTGTGGTGTCACTGCAAGTATCGTTTCCATATCTGTGCTGCATTTTTGTGAACAGTATATATAGTAGTACAGTGCAGCATTTTGGTGACCAACAGTTTATAGTTGTACAATACAGTAGGCCATTGCTGTATCTTGCAGCTCCATGTCACTGCAAGTATTCATTCCATATCTGTGCTGCATTTTTGTGAGCAGTATATATAGTAGTACAGTGTAGCATTTTGGTGACCAACAGTATATAGTTGTACAGTACAGTAGGCCATTGCTGTATCTTGCAGCTCTGTGGTGTCACTGCAAGTATCCATTCATTATCTGTGCTGCATTTTTGTGAACAGTATATATAGTAGTACAGTGCGGCATTTTGGTGACCAACAGTATATAGTTGTACAGTACAGTAGGCCATTGCGGTATCCTGCCGCTCCGTGTCACTGCAAGTATCCATTCCATATCTGTGCAGCATTTTTGTGAGTAGTATATATAGTAATACAGTGCAGCATTTTGGTGACCAACAGTATATAGTTGTACAGTACAGTAGGCCATTGCTGTATCTTGCAGCTCCGCGGTGTCACTGCAAGTATCCATTCCATATCTGTGCTGCATTTTTGTGAGCAGTATATATAGTAGCACAGTGCATCATTTTTGGTGACCAACAGTATATAGTTGTACAGTACAGTAGGCCATTGCTGTATCTTGCAGCTCTGTAGTGTCACTGCAAGTATCCATTCCATAACTGTGCTGCATTTTTGTGAACAGTATATATAGTAGTACAGTGCAGCATTTTGGTGACCAACAGTATATAGTTGTACAGTACAGTAGGCCATTGCTGTATCTTGCAGCTCCGTGTCACTGCAAGTATCCATTCCATATCTGTGCAGCATTTTTGTGAGCAGTATATATAGTAATACAGTGCAGCATTTTGGTGACCAACAGTATATAGTTGTACAGTACAGTAGGCCATTGCTGTATCTTGCAGCTCCGCGGTGTCACTGCAAGTATCCATTCCATATCTGTGCTGCATTTTTGTGAGCAGTATATATAGTAGTACAGTGCAGCATTTTTGGTGACCAACAGTATATAGTTGTACAGTACAGTAGGCCATTGCTGTATCTTGCAGCTCCGTGTCACTGCAAGTATCCATTCCATATCTGTGCAGCATTTTTGTGAGCAGTATATATAGTAATACAGTGCAGCATTTTGGTGACCAACAGTATATAGTTGTACAGTACAGTAGACCATTGCTGTATCTTGCAGCTCCGCGATGTCACTGCAAGTATCCATTCCATATCTGTGCTGCATTTTTGTGAGCAGTATATATAGTAGTACAGTGCAGCATTTTGGTGACCAACAGTATATAGTTGTACAGTACAGTAGGCCATTGCTGTATCTTGCAGCTCTGTGGTGTCACTGCAAGTTTCGATTCCATATCTGTGCTGCATTTTTGTGAACAGTATATATAGTAGTACAGTGCAGCATTTTGGTGACCAACAGTTTATAGTTGTACAGTACAGTAGGCCATTGCTGTATCTTCCAGCTCCATGTCACTGCAAGTATTCATTCCATATCTGTGCTGCATTTTTGTGAGCAGTATATATAGTAGTACAGTGTAGCATTTTGGTGACCAACAGTATATAGTTGCACAGTACAGTAGGCCATTGCTGTATCTTGTAGCTCCGTGTCACTGCAAGTATCCATTCCATATCTGTGCTGCATTTTTGTGAGCAGTATATAGAGTAGTACAGTGCAGCATTTTGGTGACCAACAGTATATAGTTGTACAGTACAGTAGGCCATTGCTGTATCTTGCAGCTCCGCAGTGTCACTGCAAGTATCCATTCCATATCTGTGCTGCATTTTTGTGAGCAGTATATATAGTAGTACAGTGCAGCATTTTGGTGACCAACAGTATATAGTTGTACAGTACAGTAGGCCATTGCTGTATCTTGCAGCTCTGTGGTGTCACTGCAAGTATCGTTTCCATATCTGTGCTGCATTTTTGTGAACAGTATATATAGTAGTACAGTGCAGCATTTTGGTGACCAACAGTTTATAGTTGTACAGTACAGTAGGCCATTGCTGTATCTTGCAGCTCCATGTCACTGCAAGTATTCATTCCATATCTGTGCTGCATTTTTGTGAGCAGTATATATAGTAGTACAGTGTAGCATTTTGGTGACCAACAGTATATAGTTGTACAGTACAGTAGGCCATTGCTGTATCTTGCAGCTCCATTTCACTGCAAGTATCCATTCCTTATCTGTGCAGCATTTTTGTGAGCAGTATTTATAGTAGTACAGTGCAGCATTTTGGTGACCAACAGTATATAGTTGTACAGTACAGTAGGCCATTGCTGTATCTTGCAGCTCCGTGTCACTGCAAGTACCCATTCCATATTTGTGCAGCATTTTTGTGAGCAGTATTTATAGTAATACAGTGCAGCATTTTGGTGACCAACAGTATATAGTTGTACAGTACAGTAGGCCATTGCTGTATCTTGCAGCTCCATTTCACTGCAAGTATCCATTCCATATCTGTGCAGCATTTTTGTGAGCAGTATTTATAGTAGTACAGTGCAGCATTTTGGTGACCAACAGTATATAGTTGTACAGTACAGTAGGCCATTGCTGTATCTTGCAGCTCCGTGTCACTGCAAGTACCCATTCCATATTTGTGCAGCATTTTTGTGAGCAGTATATATAGTAATACAGTGCAGCATTTTGGTGACCAACAGTATATAGTTGTACAGTACAGTAGGCCATTGCTGTATCTTGCAGCTCCGCTGTGTCACTGCAAGTATCCATTCATTATCTGTGCTGCATTTTTGTGAACAGTATATATAGTAGTACAGTGCAGCATTTTGGTGACCAACAGTATATAGTTGTACAGTACAGTAGGCCATTGCTGTATCTTGCAGCTCCGTGTCACTGCAAGTATCCATTCCATATCTGTGCAGCATTTTTGTGAGCAGTATATATAGTAATACAGTGCAGCATTTTGGTGACCAACAGTATATAGTTGTACAGTACAGTAGACCATTGCTGTATCTTGCAGCTCCGCGATGTCACTGCAAGTATCCATTCCATATCTGTGCTGCATTTTTGTGAGCAGTATATATAGTAGTACAGTGCAGCATTTTGGTGACCAACAGTATATAGTTGTACAGTACAGTAGGCCATTGCTGTATCTTGCAGCTCTGTGGTGTCACTGCAAGTTTCGATTCCATATCTGTGCTGCATTTTTGTGAACAGTATATATAGTAGTACAGTGCAGCATTTTGGTGACCAACAGTTTATAGTTGTACAGTACAGTAGGCCATTGCTGTATCTTCCAGCTCCATGTCACTGCAAGTATTCATTCCATATCTGTGCTGCATTTTTGTGAGCAGTATATATAGTAGTACAGTGTAGCATTTTGGTGACCAACAGTATATAGTTGCACAGTACAGTAGGCCATTGCTGTATCTTGTAGCTCCGTGTCACTGCAAGTATCCATTCCATATCTGTGCTGCATTTTTGTGAGCAGTATATAGAGTTGTACAGTGCAGCATTTTGGTGACCAACAGTATATAGTTGTACAGTACAGTAGGCCATTGCTGTATCTTGCAGCTCCGCAGTGTCACTGCAAGTATCCATTCCATATCTGTGCTGCATTTTTGTGAGCAGTATATATAGTAGTACAGTGCAGCATTTTGGTGACCAACAGTATATAGTTGTACAGTACAGTAGGCCATTGCTGTATCTTGCAGCTCTGTGGTGTCACTGCAAGTATCGTTTCCATATCTGTGCTGCATTTTTGTGAACAGTATATATAGTAGTACAGTGCAGCATTTTGGTGACCAACAGTTTATAGTTGTACAGTACAGTAGGCCATTGCTGTATCTTGCAGCTCCATGTCACTGCAAGTATTCATTCCATATCTGTGCTGCATTTTTGTGAGCAGTATATATAGTAGTACAGTGTAGCATTTTGGTGACCAACAGTATATAGTTGTACAGTACAGTAGGCCATTGCTGTATCTTGCAGCTCCATTTCACTGCAAGTATCCATTCCATATCTGTGCAGCATTTTTGTGAGCAGTATTTATAGTAGTACAGTGCAGCATTTTGGTGACCAACAGTATATAGTTGTACAGTACAGTAGGCCATTGCTGTATCTTGCAGCTCCGTGTCACTGCAAGTACCCATTCCATATTTGTGCAGCATTTTTGTGAGCAGTATATATAGTAGTACAGTGCAGCATTTTGGTGACCAACAGTATATAGTTGTACAGTACAGTAGGCCATTGCTGTATCTTGCAGCTCCGTGTCACTGCAAGTACCCATTCCATATTTGTGCAGCATTTTTGTGAGCAGTATATATAGTAATACAGTGCAGCATTTTGGTGACCAACAGTATATAGTTGTACAGTACAGTAGGCCATTGCTGTATCTTGCAGCTCCGCTGTGTCACTGCAAGTATCCATTCCATATCTGTGCTGCATTTTTGTGAGCAGTAGATATAGTAGTACAGTGCAGCATTTTTGGTGACCAACAGTATATAGTTGTACAGTACAGTAGGCCATTGCTGTATCTTGCAGCTCCGTGTCACTGCAAGTATCCATTCCATATCTGTGCAGCATTTTTGTGAGCAGTATATATAGTAATACAGTGCAGCATTTTGGTGACCAACAGTATATAGTTGTACAGTACAGTAGGCCTTTGCTGTATCTTGCAGCTCCGCGATGTCACTGCAAGTATCCATTCCATATCTGTGCTGCATTTTTGTGAGCAGTATATAGAGTAGTACAGTGCAGCATTTTGGTGACCAACAGTATATAGTTGTACAGTACAGTAGGCCATTGCTGTACCTTGCAGCTCTGTGGTGTCACTACAAGTATCGATTCCATATCTGTGCTGCATTTTTGTGAACAGTATATATAGTAGTACAGTGCAGCATTTTGTTGACCAACAGTTTATAGTTGTACAGTACAGTAGGCCATTGCTGTATCTTCCAGCTCCATGTCACTGCAAGTATTCATTCCATATCTGTGCTGCATTTTTGTGAGCAGTATATATAGTAGTACAGTGTAGCATTTTGGTGACCAACAGTATAAAGTTGTACAGTACAGTAGGCCATTGCTGTATCTTGCAGCTCCATTTCACTGCAAGTATCCATTCCATATCTGTGCAGCATTTTTGTGAGTAGTATTTATAGTAGTACAGTGCAGCATTTTCGTGACCAACAGTATATAGTTGTACAGTACAGTAGGCCATTGCTGTATCTTGCAGCGCTGTGGTGTCACTGCAAGTATCCATTCCATATCTGTGCTGCATTTTTGTTAACAGTATATATAGTAGTACAGTGCAGCATTTTGGTGACCAACAGTATATAGTTGTACAGTACAATAGGCCATTGCTGTATCTTGCAGCTCCGCGGTGTCACTGCAAGTATCCATTCCATATCTGTGCTGCATTTTTGTGAGCAGTATATATAGTAGTACAGTGCAGCATTTTGGTGACCAACAGTATATAGTTGTACAGTACAGTAGGCCATTGCTGTATCTTGCAGCTCTGTGGTGTCACTGCAAGTATCGTTTCCATATCTGTGCTGCATTTTTGTGAACAGTATATATAGTAGTACAGTGCAGCATTTTGGTGACCAACAGTTTATAGTTGTACAGTACAGTAGGCCATTGCTGTATCTTGCAGCTCCATGTCACTGCAAGTATTCATTCCATATCTGTGCTGCATTTTTGTGAGCAGTATATATAGTAGTACAGTGTAGCATTTTGGTGACCAACAGTATATAGTTGTACAGTACAGTAGGCCATTGCTGTATCTTGCAGCTCCATTTCACTGCAAGTATCCATTCCATATCTGTGCAGCATTTTTGTGAGCAGTATTTATAGTAGTACAGTGCAGCATTTTGGTGACCAACAGTATATAGTTGTACAGTACAGTAGGCCATTGCTGTATCTTGCAGCTCCGTGTCACTGCAAGTACCCATTCCATATTTGTGCAGCATTTTTGTGAGCAGTATATATAGTAATACAGTGCAGCATTTTGGTGACCAACAGTATATAGTTGTACAGTACAGTAGGCCATTGCTGTATCTTGCAGCTCCGCTGTGTCACTGCAAGTATCCATTCATTATCTGTGCTGCATTTTTGTGAACAGTATATATAGTAGTACAGTGCAGCATTTTGGTGACCAACAGTATATAGTTGTACAGTACAGTAGGCCATTGCTGTATCTTGCAGCTCCGTGTCACTGCAAGTACCCATTCCATATTTGTGCAGCATTTTTGTGAGCAGTATATATAGTAATACAGTGCAGCATTTTGGTGACCAACAGTATATAGTTGTACAGTACAGTAGGCCATTGCTGTATCTTGCAGCTCCGCTGTGTCACTGCAAGTATCCATTCCATATCTGTGCTGCATTTTTGTGAGCAGTAGATATAGTAGTACAGTGCAGCATTTTTGGTGACCAACAGTATATAGTTGTACAGTACAGTAGGCCATTGCTGTATCTTGCAGCTCCGTGTCACTGCAAGTATCCATTCCATATCTGTGCAGCATTTTTGTGAGCAGTATATATAGTAATACAGTGCAGCATTTTGGTGACCAACAGTATATAGTTGTACAGTACAGTAGGCCTTTGCTGTATCTTGCAGCTCCGCGATGTCACTGCAAGTATCCATTCCATATCTGTGCTGCATTTTTGTGAGCAGTATATAGAGTAGTACAGTGCAGCATTTTGGTGACCAACAGTATATAGTTGTACAGTACAGTAGGCCATTGCTGTACCTTGCAGCTCTGTGGTGTCACTACAAGTATCGATTCCATATCTGTGCTGCATTTTTGTGAACAGTATATATAGTAGTACAGTGCAGCATTTTGTTGACCAACAGTTTATAGTTGTACAGTACAGTAGGCCATTGCTGTATCTTCCAGCTCCATGTCACTGCAAGTATTCATTCCATATCTGTGCTGCATTTTTGTGAGCAGTATATATAGTAGTACAGTGTAGCATTTTGGTGACCAACAGTATAAAGTTGTACAGTACAGTAGGCCATTGCTGTATCTTGCAGCTCCATTTCACTGCAAGTATCCATTCCATATCTGTGCAGCATTTTTGTGAGTAGTATTTATAGTAGTACAGTGCAGCATTTTCGTGACCAACAGTATATAGTTGTACAGTACAGTAGGCCATTGCTGTATCTTGCAGCGCTGTGGTGTCACTGCAAGTATCCATTCCATATCTGTGCTGCATTTTTGTTAACAGTATATATAGTAGTACAGTGCAGCATTTTGGTGACCAACAGTATATAGTTGTACAGTACAATAGGCCATTGCTGTATCTTGCAGCTCCGCGGTGTCACTGCAAGTATCCATTCCATATCTGTGCTGCATTTTTGTGAGCAGTATATATAGTAGTACAGTGCAGCATTTTGGTGACCAACAGTATATAGTTGAACAGTACAGTAGGCCATTGCTGTATCTTGCAGCTCCGTGTCACTGCAAGTATCCATTCCATATCTGTGCTGCATTTTTGTGAGCAGTATATATAGTAGTACAGTGCAGCATTTTGGTGACCAACAGTATATAGTTGTACAGTACAGTAGGCCATTGCTGTATCTTGCAGCTCCGTGTCACTGCAAGTATCCATTCCATATCTTTGCTGCATTTTTGTGAGCAGTATATATAGTAGTACAGTGCAGCATTTTGGTGACCAACAGTATATAGTTGTACAGTACAATAGGCCATTGCTGTATCTTGCAGCTCCGCGGTGTCACTGCAAGTATCCATTCCATATCTGTGCTGCATTTTTGTGAGCAGTATATATAGTAGTACAGTGCAGCATTTTGGTGACCAACAGTATATAGTTATACAGTACAGTAGGCCATTGCTGTATCTTGCAGCTCCGTGTCACTGCAAGTATCCATTCCATATCTTTGCTGCATTTTTGTGAGCAGTATATATAGTAGTACAGTGCAGCATTTTGGTGACCAACAGTATATAGTTGTACAGTACAATAGGCCATTGCTGTATCTTGCAGCTCTGCGGTGTCACTGCAAGTATCCATTCCTTATCTGTGCAGCATTTTTGTGAGCAGTATATATAGTAATACAGTGCAGCATTTTGGTGACCAACAGTATATAGTTGTACAGTACAGTAGGCCATTGCTGTATCTTGCAGCTCCGCGGTGTCACTGCAAGTATCCATTCCATATCTGTGCTGCATTTTTGTGAGCAGTATATATAGTAGTACAGTGCAGCATTTTGGTGACCAACAGTATATAGTTGAACAGTACAGTAGGCCATTGCTGTATCTTGCAGCTCCGTGTCACTGCAAGTATCCATTCCATATCTGTGCTGCATTTTTGTGAGCAGTATATATAGTAGTACAGTGCAGCATTTTGGTGACCAACAGTATATAGTTGTACAGTACAGTATGCCATTGCTGTATCTTGCAGCTCCGCGGTGTCACTGCAAGTATCCATTCCATATCTGTGCTGCATTTTTGTGAGCAGTATATATAGTAGTACAGTGCAGCATTTTTGGTGACCAACAGTACCGCAGTGTCACTTCAAGTATCCATATCTGTGCTGCATTGTTGTGAGCAGTATATAGTAGTACAGTGCAGCATTGTGGTGACCAGTATACTACAGTACAATAGTCCAGTGCTGTTCTCGCTGCTCAGTGTCAGTTCTCCCCAGTATCATCAGTGCTCAGTAAATCAGTGCTCAGTATAATCAGTGATTGATCAGTATAATCAGTTCTCAGTATAATCAGTGCGCTGTTAGACGTGCACTCGTTTTCTGCCATGAGTGCATTGGGATTTAGACAATTGATGAAGTTATTGTGTCCCCTGTACAAAATCCCATCTAGATTCCACTTCACTAGGCAGGCGATAGCGAGATTTTACCAATTAATATCAGTGATTTATAATTAACTATTAATTACAGTGATCTTTCCAAATGATTCCAGTGATTTTGTCATTTTCATCCAGTGATTTGGACCAATAATACTATTGATTAGAACGAATAATTCCTGTGATTTTGTCATTTTCTTCCAGTGATTGGGACCAATAATACCATTGATTAGAATTAATAATTCCTGTGATTTTGTCATTTTCTTCCAGTGATTTGGACCAATAATACCATTGATTAGAACGAATAATGCCTGTGATTTTGTCATTTTCTTCCAGTGACTTGGACCAATAATACCATTGATTAGAACGAATAATTCCTGTGATTTTGTCATTTTCTTCCAGTGATTTGGACCAATAATACCATTGATTAGAATGAATAATTCCTGTGATTTTGTCATTTTCTTCCAGTGATTTGGACCAATAATACCATTGATTAGAACGAATAATGCCTGTGATTTTGTCATTTTCTTCCAGTGATTTGGACCAATAATACCATTGATTAGAATGAATAATTCCTGTGATATTGAGGTGTTTATGTCGCTTAGCTTAGCCGTCCAGCGACCACAGTGCACCTCTTTTTCTCTTTTCTTTGCATCATGTGCTGTTTGGGACCAATTTTTTGAAGTGCCATCCTGTCTGACACTGCAGTTCCACTCCTAGATGGGCCAGGTGTTTGTGCCGCCCTCTTGGGTCGCTTTGCTTAGTCATCCAGCGACCTCGGTGCAAATTTTAGGACTAAAAATAGTATTGTGAGGTGTAAGGTGTTCAGAATAGACTGGAAATGAGCGGAAATTATGGTTATTGATTTTAATAATACTATAGGATCAAAATTACCCCCAAATTCTATGATTTAAGCTGTTTTTGAGGGGTTTTTGAGAAAAAACACCTGAATCCAAAACACACCTGAATCCGACAAAAAAATTTCAGGGAGGTTTTGCCAAAACGCGTCCGAATCCAAAACACGGCAGCGTAACCGAATCCAAAACCAAAACACAAAACACGAAAAATTTCCGGTGCACATCTCTAGTAAAAATGTTACAGTTGGCAATTTAAACTCAGTGATTAAACTCTGATTAATACAATCATTGTTAATGTCTAAATAATACAATGTCCTGCTACTGCTGTAATTGCTCACAAATTATAAATCACAAAATACCTTTTGTATTATTTTGCTGTTCTACACACCACTAATATCCCCTCATCAGTTTGACAAAACTGCTGCTGGGGTACACTAGCTACCTATAATTATCTAGTTTACTGCTTGCCTCCATTCCCATCATGTTGCTGACCACTGATATACAATCACACAATTCACCACAGCACAAGCACACATCTCCTAAATGTGCTGCCATGAGTACTGTGATTATCTGATTATCTACATGCCATCCAATTCCTACCCACTTCATAACTTGGATGAATAGGAGATAAAGATTAATAACAACATGATTATATAAATACACACCAGTCCTATACACAAAAGTCTCGAAAATACCTGCTGTATCCAAATATTTGATGGGAAGGTATAGTCTAAAATAAAAATCTTATGTCAATTTTGCTTTTACTTGTGTTACAGAAGAAAACAGTTGAGGACGGTAGGTTGGTGTTTAAATAAAAGCAATGTTTTTGCATGACTCCAGCTAATTGCAGATAGTTGGCTGAGAATATAAGCAGGAAGTTGTGGCAAGGCTCAGATGCTAAAAAGCTGCTGGAACTAATACATTGCGGTTTTGAGGATAGGTAGTGTCGTGGTAATGATGTGAACACTAAAAAGTATTTTCAAAACATGTTCAAATACTGCTGATTTTTGCACTTTGTATGGGCTTGTAAACTAGACAGGACATTTACAAGATGTAAATTCTTGCACATTAAATATTTGCTTTATCATTCATATAATCTACAGTTTAGAGAGGGTTTTCACTTCCATTCTCACAATTAAGAAGCTACAAATTCTGTCAGTTTGTGACTTCAATCTTGCTACAAGTGTTACATACTGACATATGCTAACCAAAAGTAAGGCTCAATGTAACACTAAAATACAAATCCCCGGTATTTTTTTTAACAACATACAGTATCACATGTAGATCTTGTGGCGCTCCACACAGGTACTCTCTACCATACTCCATTCAGTGCCAGATTGTGACAGCAATGGGTGCTTGCTTAGGTACAGTACATGCTTTAAAATGCCTTTTGTGGTATGTCAGAAGATATAAAATTAGGACAATAATTTGTATTGCTCTGTATTTTTCTTTAAAAGGCAGTAATACATTTGTGTAGGTTGTACTTATACAGTAAGTATACTGTGTTCAGTGAAATAATACATAAAACAGAATACATGTGTTACGTTCTCTGTACTTGGAACCCAGGAGATAGGGTGGCAGCAGAAGAGTTCCAAGTTCAGATGCGTGAAGCTGCGACAGAACAGGGATATGCAGCAATACCTAACGTGAACCCTGACTCCGTTGTCTCTCCCAAGTGGTCGGTCAACGCCTGCGAGACTATGGTTTCTTGGGCCCATGGCAGCCACGTTTGATGGGTGGATTAGGTCTGCCCGACTCCGATGCCCCCTGGTCTTAGTTGGTGACAAGGCGTTAACCAAGACAGAGTGAGAACAAGAGAAAAACTAAGACAGATACAAAAGAGAAAGGGGAAACTACTGAAAACTATAACTAACTTATGTGCGGCACGGCAGCCAAGAAAACCGTAACCAAAGTAACACAGCCTAACAGCCAAATACGAACCCGTCGTAATAAGGCGAGGGCAGCGATGCGGAACCCTCCGCAAAAATGACACAACCGAACACAAAAAAGAAAATACAGCTTCAGCCAACCAGTGCGGCAAAGCCGCTACTCACAACACCACGAAGGGTGTATGCAGAAGGAACAGGACCCCAAGGCTAAAGATTCAGGATCACTGGACCGGAAGGCTGGAACAAATTCTCAGGACCAGGCTCAGGAAACCGGGACACAGAATACAGGAACAGACTGACTTCAAACCGGAACACTCCAGAGACAGGATACAAGGTAGCTTCTAGTTCCCCTTCCGTAAATGTTAGCCGGTGACATCACAGGCCATGTGATGGTCCGTTTTACACGCGCACTTCAACAGGGTAGCATCTAGTTTCCCTTCGTGGAGAGGATCTTTCCCATAAACCATTTCACAAACTATTTTGAATTGTAACCTGTGGCAAGCGAAGCAGAGCGAGACACCGAGCCCAAAGCGTGGCGAGCGAAGCGAGCCCACGATGGTACATTGGTGCATAGACAAAAAGAAATAACCTATCTGAACAGCAGGGAGCAAAAATTTACATAAACAGAAGGGGAAGTAGAGGGTTTATAATAAATAATCAAGTTCCTCAACGGGTTCTGAAACAGAAGAGGATCTAGCCTCTATTTTGATAGTGTCTAGTTCCCCTTCCATAAAAACGTACATAAACAGAAGAGGAAATAGAAGGCTCATAATAAATAGTCTAGTTCCTTTTCAGTTACTGAAACAGAGGGGGATCTAGTCACTACCCAGGATACAAACTCCACAGGAAGTTGACAGGTTCTCACTGAAAGTAGGAATGCAGGTGGAGAGTAATGAACTCTGGATTCTGTCAGAACTGAGTACACAGGATTTCAGCTGGATACCACAAGGAATATAATAGCACCAATAAAGGATTCCACTATCAGACAGGGCCTGGACAAAGATGCAATAATGGACATGAAACTAACCAGGAACATGCAGGTATCATAACAAACTTCTGTCACCAGCACTGGACTGCAGAGCTAGCTTGGTAATAAGGGAAGCATGCCTTAATCAGGATGGCTGGAAGCCAGGCACAAAGTAATGGCCAAAATACTGGCAGGTGAGGTTACACAGACAAGAGCCAGACTGTAGTACAGAGACTCACCACATAATGACCAAATATCTGACAGGTGAGGCTTAACACATAGAAACATGCTGCAGTTACACAGACTCACCACCGGTGGCCAACAAGAGTTTTCTAAACCAGTACAAGAGAAATCCTGGCGTGCAAACAGAACTATAACATAAAATTCATAAACAGAAAGCAAACAGGAATGAACCACTGCTTGTGGTTCATAACAGTACCCCCTCCTTAAGGGTGGACTCCGGACACACCATATAAGCCAAGGGGAACAGAAACAGAAGTAAAACATAAAATACATAACCAAAATGCAAAACAGGAATGAGCCACTGCCGTTGCTCATAACAACATGTTCCTTGTAGCACCAATATAGAATTACACAACTGTGAACCATTTTCCTTTTTATCTGTATCTCTTTGAAAACAATCCATGGATCATACCACATGTCATCCATTTGTGTTCTTGCGGTTATGACAGAAAGCATTGGTGACTGCTGGCTGGTCCTGTTGGAGAGGCCAGACACCACAGAGCAGCAGCATAGCCAGATATTTTTTATGCCAATGCTAACTCCGATCATATCCATAATGTGGATCATCAACTAGGCACCCAAGGACCTGATACTAGGGATGGACATCAGTGGGGTGTCCATCGATGGTTGCCATCGATGATAACCATCTATTGTGCACAAACCATCTATGGTGACCCATCGATGGTTTGCACCACTCGATGGCCACCACTGAAAGGTGCAGGCTGATCCGCGGACCAATGAAAAACCAGGGGCAGGGCTTAGTGGGTGTCGGAGGGCAGAGCTATGCTCTGTGTCCTGGCACCACATTAAAAAGAAAGTATTTGGCTATACTTTTCCATCGATGGAGGGAAACCATCTGGTTCTCCCCCATCGATGGCAAAAGGATTCTACAGCGGCCGTAAGCCATCAATGATTTTGAATCATCGATGGTCGATGGCCATCCCTACCTGATATGGTCCTTTAGACTAATGCCTACCTTCTAGACTAATGCCTACCTTCTAGGAGTCCTAATTCTGGTGGGACAGTCCTGTTCTTCAGGAACTCTCCTGCTGTCCAACAAGTGGGCTGCAGTGTTTCATGCTAGGGAAAGTTTGGGTGCCCCCATAGCAGAGCAGTGGTGAATTGATTCTGTGCACATGTTCAGATAATCTATTCATAGGAGAGAGGCACCTGGGCCATGTTAAGTAGGTCACAGAACACTGAGTACACCCCCACAGTAAGAGAAAATGGGGGCATGGCTAGCGGGCATGGCCTTTCCCACAAAGCCCTGCCCCCTAATTCTAGGCATGTGTCCTCAGCGCACAGAACTGTCCCTCTTCACACTGGAAGAAAGTTAGGAGGTATGCTAATGTATGATACAAATCTTGTTAGAAAGTGAATCATTGCTCTGATTCTGATTCTTGATGAAGCTTTGTGTGTGTTATTGGTATGCGAGTCGGAGACCTCTTACTACTCGGCTGTTGTTGTTAGGGCGATTGGCCCATGTAGATGAGGTTTGAAGCAAAGTTGCATTAAGTCAGATGGCTCCACTAATTAGCTGCCCATTCTTTCTTGCACCACCATGCTATTTTATTTAAATAATAAAGCTGATTAACTTCATGCCACTAATGTATTGTTATTTATATTTACATATTGTAATTAAATGTTTTAGGTCTCATGGACATTCATTATGCATTTGGAGCAGATGCTGTCTTCAACCTCTAGGACATTTATGGTTTTCTTTTCTTTCCTTGCTTTCTATCTATAAGTTCTGTTATGGTGCATTGGATTGCAGGAATGGAACTTACAATGGCTATGCCTCTACTGTTCCACCATTGTAGCATTTAAACAACCACTAAGACAGCTTGTTAAATTACTTGAAGCAATATTTGAGTGGATGTATTTATCCTTTAGCTCTTGTTCACACAGCTGTTTTATTAAGCTTTTGGTCAGTCAAGCTAGCCAGTTCAAAAAGTAAATAATTAATACTGTTCTGTAAATGAAGTAGCAAAGAAAGGAAAGCGCAGTGAAAGACAAACATTATTTTGAAATGTGTTTAAGTAGATATGATGTTGAGAGCTGGCACATGTTTTCTAATTTAGGACACAATTCATCATATATTTGTATAATTGCGTGATATAGAAACATCGAATTTGATGACCTAAAAGCAGAGCCGGCCTTAGGCATAGGCAAACTAGGCAATTGCCTAGGGCATTTGGTATGCTTAGGGGCACCAGCAGCTTCTGCTGATTAAAATGATATGTGGCATGCCTATATTCTGTGTGTCTGTATCTGCATACGAAATGCTACATTGCAGTGTCTTCCTGGAAATCACTGTAATGTAGCATTTCGTATGCAGATACAGCCACAGTCACACATAGAATATAGGCGTGCTGCATATTATTTTAATCAGCAGAAGCTGCTTGTGCATACTAGCCACATAGCAATGCAAATAATGTGATGCATTTTCATAAACAAAAGGCGCCCGACATTAGCAGAGCTGCCAGCTGACTCACGCCAGGCATCTCCTGCAGAACTAGGGGCTGTGATAGGGGGCACCAGACAAAATCTTGCCTAGGGCATCATATTGGTTAGGGCCGGCTCTGCCTAAAAGAGCAGTCTAGCCCATCCATACTTGCCCACCTTTGAAAAAGCAGTTTTAGCCTCACTCTGATCCTGCAGGTGGCACCCAGTCCTATCTGTCACAAATGGCTTAATTTCAGATGTCGACATCATGAACAGGCTGACATTCTGAGGATGTTGACATGGTGCCTAATGACAGTTGAACCATGTTGACATTCTCATGTTGACATTGGCCCTCATTCTGAGTTGTTTGCTTGTTAGCTGCTTTTAGCAGCATTTCACACGCTAGGCCGCCGCCCTCTGGGAGTGTATGTTAGCATAGCAGAATTGACAATGAAAGATTAGCAGAATTGAGAATAAATAATTCTTAGCAGTTTCTGAGTAGCTCGAGACTTACTCCTACACTGCGATCAGCTCAGCCCATTTCATTCCTGGTTTGACGTAACAAACACGCCCTGCGTTCGGCCAGCCACTCCCCCGTTTCTCCAGACACTCCTGCGTTTTATCCTGGCATGCCTGCGTTTTTCCGCATACTCCCAGAAAACGGTCAGTTTCTGCCCAGAAACACCCACTTACTGTCAATCACACTCCGATCACTTCAACGATGAAAATTCTTCGTTCGGACGTGAGTAAATCTGCTACTTTTTGTGCTAAAATACTTACCGCATGCGCGCTGCGTACCATGCGCATGCGCATTTTTGCCTAAATCGCTCCGTTGCGAAAATCGGCAATGAGCGAACAACTCGGAATGACCCCCATTGTAAAGGTAACTGTTATCCATGTGACTGGATACCCTTCCTACATCCCTTTCCTTCTCAGTAGTTGCTACTTTAATGCCATTTTATATTATATACAGCCTTAGGTTTGTAACCCCACACTCCAGACCATCCCTTAAATGTGGAGGAATGGTAATGTTCATCAATCCTTTGGGTAACCACCCTTTGCATGTCTTTTGCGTTATCTGTGAAAAGTCAGACTTTACATTTAACACTACAGCCCAGGAAGTAATAAATGTATCATGGGGTGTTAAGGAGTTATTAAATGATTCATAGAATTGTTAATTCTCAGTTGATGTGTCCAGATCCACTGCTAAATATCTTACTCAAAATATATATGTATGCCATTGTGGATGATAAAAGATCATTATTTTATATATGAACAATTTATTTAATTTATCATGGCCCATTCATCCTTGCTGCAGTGCATTTGCTTATCACTGCAACATGGTTAATTTATCCCATAGTTATGTTTCCAAGCTTAAATTAGGGTCTCTGGTATACGTGTGAGTAGGATTTTGGAAAATGATAGTCATTTTCAATGTCAGACTTCATGCATGAAGATGAATTTAAGCCAGAAATGCAGAGGACTGTTAAAATAATGGAATTTTTATTTTATTTTATTCATGCCATACTGCTTTAAGATATTTTGTTTTGTATTGACAGAACAGGGTTTTATAACTGTCTGGCTTGTACTAAAAGGCAAATCTTTTAAATATGTATCTCATGAGTAAATCCCATTAATAATACATGTAGTATCAGCAAAACCTTTGGATAGATAAGCAATTCCTAGACAGAAGGATACTAAGCTTAAACAACACAGCACATATAAATGATGAAGTCATCTACATCCTACTATCAGAAGTGTGTATATTTTATTATTTTACTCAAACACAGATCTAAGAAATGTAAAGTTGCAATTTTAAAAAAAATATTCTACCTACCTATTGACTGTATGTTCTCCCTCTGAATATAATAAAGTGATGGCTATTAATCATTAATTTAATAGGGGTTAGCCTAGCTTATGTCCCAGGGGGAAGTGATAGGACGGATTAGACTATGGCCCTCATTTCGAGTTGTTTGCTCGGTTATTTTCTTCGCATCGCAGCAATTTTCCGCTAATTGCGCATGCGCAATGTTCGCACTGCGACTGCGCCAAGTAAATTTGCTAAGAAGTTTGGTATTTTACTCACGGCATTACGAGGTTTTTTCTTCGTTCTGGTGATCGTAATGTGATTGACAGGAAGAGGGTGTTTCTGGGCGGAAACTTGCCGTTTTATGGGAGTGTGTGAAAAAACGCTGCCGTTTCTGGGAAAAACGCGGGAGTGGCTGGAGAAACGGGGGAGTGTCTGGGTGAACGCTGGGTGTGTTTGTGAAGCACAGGCGTGCGCAGAGACTGACTGGCGGGTGCCGCTCCGGACTCCCCCCCCCTCCCTGGCATTATAGTGTTCTCTCACCTCCCCTGTCCTGGATATAGACTGCTCACCTGGTCCGCTCACCTGGGCCGCCCAGGTGAGCAGTTTATATCCAGGACAGGGGAGGTGAGAGAACACTATAATGCCGTGGAGGGGGGGAAGTCCAGAGCGGCACCCGCCAGTCAGTCTCTGCGCACGCCTGTGTTGTGACGTCAAACCAGGAACGAAACTGACTGAACTGATCGCAGTGGCAGAGTAAGTCTGGAGCTACTCAGAAACTGCTTAGAAATTTCTATTCGCAATTTTGAGAATCTTTCGTTCGCAATTTTGCTAAGCTAAGATTCACTCCCAGTAGGCGGCGGCTTAGCGTGTGCAATGCTGCTAAAAGTAGCTTGCGAGCGAACAACTCGGAATGAGGGCCTATGTGCATTATGGCGATGGTGGTCAGAGCAAGCTGCCTATGTCCCAGGGTAGGGGGGTTGTTGTTACACACCCCTTGCCCTGAACATGTGTACACATATGAGCCTGCAGCTGTGTCTAAATGCTCACAATACGCAAACAGCACACTTGTCCTACAGACAAACACCAAGTTTACACCCAGTTACACCCATGATGCCACAAGTGGAAATGCAGCTGAGATATTGTATATGCAGACTCTGTCACATGAACAGTTACTAAAATTAGCAAGATCTGTCTGTGGAGTGGACATGTGTGAAAGTCTGAATCGGCTCATAGATTGATTATTATTATTATTATTATTATTATTATTAGATAATTAAAGCTATTCACACACTGATTTTACACACTAATTGAAAATTCTTTATCAATATAACAGACATCTGCATGTAAGACCCTCAAAAATATTCCTTAAATTGTTGCAATCCAATCTCAGCAGATTAGCCATTCAGTTATACCCCTTTTCCACTAGCTCAAAAAACACGGGTAAATGCACGGGGGCGCGCATTTACTCATCTTTTTTGCTAGTGGAAAAGGGTTTCCCCATAAAAACCTGAATCAAGTGACCCATGAATCCTACCCGGGTAACTACCTGGGTAGCACACAGGAATGATCCGGGTAGGGTTGTAGTGTAAACGGAAGCCATGTCGATGCGACACGACTCCCGTTTACTCTGTATGGAAGGGTGGCGCTGGGAGATCATGTAATCTCCCAGCGCCTTCCCTGCTGCGTCACTAGCAGTGTCACCAACCCGGCAATATGCCGGGTTGGTGAGCGCAGTGGGAAAGGGGGCTGAGCACGGGCCACTGGCGGGAAGCACCCATGTCAGGCTCCCAGCTGCGACCAGTGCTTAGTAGGTGGAAAAGGGGTATAACAGTTTTTCCTGTGATCTTTTAATCTGAAAGGAAAAGTGGTAATTTCTTATCCATGAAAACTACAAAATCTGCTGATTTTCTCCTTGCCCGTATAATCAATTCACTGAACTACTAATTGTTTGGCGACTAAGCAGAACAGTTCACAAGATGTTACATATGTGAGTGGTTAGCTTTAGCGTGTTGATCCTAAAGAAGAACTAGATGGGAGTGTCTCTACGTTTGGAATGCATAGTGCGCTTCCAGCATCAGCTGTCAGATGCACACAAGACAACTACATACATCTTAGTTATATAGACAGAGGGGTAAATTGACTAGGTGGTGGTTTTGCTGTCAATACAAAGCAGATGGGCATTGCTGATGATTTTGAGCTTCATAATACAGCATTTAGTAAGCATCCATTATGACTTTAATTTTTAAACTGCCATTGATGCCTATCAGCTTTCAAACCCCTATCCCACAGCAAACCCACTTAAATAACGATAACAATCTGCCATAAATCTGCCACAGTATTCAAACACCCCACTGATCTGTAGACATGGGACCTCGCCCTAATTTGATAATCAGCCTTGGACCTTAAAGCCTAGGATGGTTGTGAAAAATTCCAGATGAAGCATTGCATGGGGTACTCCCTATTACTGACTAAAAACTACTGGGCTGAACCAGCCCCGACTGGTGACACTATAGTAGGGAGTCATGCATCATGTGGTCCCCCTGCCATAATGTCAACCAGCCCCAAGTAATGGTGGAGATAATTAATTAGACTATTAGTCCTAGCAAACCAGTCAGGTCATGATGACCATTGAAAAACCACTGATTTCATGTCTTGGTATCCAGGACATGCAGTCCACCTTTAAAAAAACCTATTAAGGAAATGATAGTACTCCCCCACCAGGTATTTTAATATTTTATAAAATGAAGACACCCACACTCCTCATTCATCCTCCATGGAACAGACAACCCCAGACCCCTCTTGCACATCCATGGAACAGGCCATCTTCAGTCAATGTAGCCTCCATGACAAAACAAAAAATTAAATGACTGCTCCCTCCTACAGTAGCCCGACACAACTGAGAGGTCCACACTGATTATTCACAGCACTGCCAAGGTGCTCCCTCTGGCTCTGACCAATAAGTGCAGCCCAAGTGTGGTTCTCAAGTGCCATCATGTTATGGAGAGTTGCTGGAACTAGATTTCCACCTGTAAAGAACAATATTTATATTAATATTGATTAACATATTACCTCTGTACACACTACCCTGGGGTACGGAGAAAAGCCTCATCTGAAAGCCCAGGACTGGTTGTACTTATGGAGGGGTAACCTCATATTTGGGAGGTTCCTATTAACCTAGGGATCCCAGCCCTGGGATAGCCAGTCTTATTTAAGGATACTTAAAATGGGAGGCAGTCAATTGACCTGTCGGGATCCTGGCGGTCAGGATAATGACACCAGAATCCTGCCACCAGCTGTATCCCAGGGGAGAATAGAACCCTGTGGTGATTGAAGGTTGCGACTGGGCCCGAAGCATGGAAAACACAGTGAGCCCGCGAGGGGACACACTGCGCTTGCTGCCGGGATCCAACTACTTTATTATTATTTCATAAACAGTTAAAAGAAAAAAGCTTTGTGTATGAAGACTGCCTTTTCTGTCTGTTATTATAACTGGTGGTGAGGAGACAGACACAGGACAGCCATAGTGGGACTGAACTAATAGTATTGACATAAAAGCCCCATAAGTAAAGGAGCTTAATGCCCTTGGCTTTCTGAAAAATGAATCCTCACTTACTAGCAACACAGTCATGCCATCTTGATCAGCAGTTACGGGGTTTTGGCTTAGATATACTGACTGGTAAAAAAAAGTATCTGTTTTCTTGAGTCATGTTCCTGCTACCTCCTGCTGTGTGCTATACACGTAACTCAGAAGAGGCTAGGGACTTCCTCAATGGCACCAGTGCTGGTCACAATATTCAAGTACATGGGCATTTATGGCCAATCAGAATCTCTTGCAAATCTGATTAAATATTAATATGCTATGCAGCAGTGCAATTGGAGGTAGGAGGTGAGAAGAAGACAGCTGATAAGAGAGAGAAGAAACCAAACTGATATTGACACAAGGCTGCAGCAATTGACTGAATATGACTAAGGGGCCCTACACATTTGACGATGCGCCGCCGAGGTGCCCGACGGCCGAAACGGCCGACGAGCGACCCGGCGGCAGGGGGGCAGTGACGGGGGAGTGAAGTTTCTTCATTCCCCCCGTCACGCGGCTGCATTGAAGTGCAGGCAAATATGGATGAGATCGTCCATATTGGCCTGCATGCACAGCCGACGGGAGACCAGCGATGAACGAGTGCGGGGCCGCGCATCGTTCATCACTGGAGTCTCCACGCTGAAAGATATGAACGAGTTCTCGTTCATTTATGAACGAGATCGTTCATATCTTTCAGAAAATCGGCCAGTGTGTAGGGCCTATAAGACTGAGCTAAAGTTATGGTCTATGGGCTGGGAGATGGGGAGGATACCAGGCACCTGGAAACTCCACCTAAGTGCACACCTGACTAATCATTCCTATCTTTAATCATATATTCATATCTATCATTCATATATTTTAGTAATTAAGGTCCCTAACAATGATAAGCAAAGCTAATGATTATAATCAGATTTTCTATAAATGGATATTCTTAACTGGTAGGCAACACTAAAATAATTACAAGGAAAATATAATTAATTAAAACTAAGTTATAAGTCCACAAACTGACAAAGATTTTATTTGGCTAAAAAAAGTTAAGACTTCCTGTTCTATGGTGAGTGGATTTATGTCTTGCTGCTATCCTTTCTGGAGTGAACACTACCTGGAAAATAGTGGTAATTCTAGTTTTATTTCTTCACATGCACAGTAAACATCAACTGCGATACTGACATGTGCTTGACAGAATGTATACTTCTAACACAAAATAGTTCAAACATGGCCCCTTGGTAATGCTGCATCAGCAGTTGTCTTTCCAGTTTTTACATTCCTCCACATGACCTTTTTTTATCCTTCACTTGTCTCTGTTTTACAATTATATTTTGAAATCTCGCATTCTGTGCAAGCAGGAACTTGAAAGTTCATCTAGAAAATGCAGTTTTTCTTTATCCTATTTCCTGGAACTAATGTTACCATAATTATGAAAAGAATTACCGGGCAATTAACTATTATTACTATAGTGGCTCCTTTGCTACTAATTATATCATGCATAAACTTCCAGTTTGTTCTATTTTCTATGTATGCATTGATAATTACAGTTATTTATTGTAAGTTAGAATAAAATGATGTTCATCTCTTGTAAAGTAACTGTTGTATATAACTAGTCCAGTAACAGGCAACTTGATACACTTCAGAGGGCCACATGGGTGGCCCACTAACTTTAAAAAGTGTCACATAAGCTCAGTAATAAAATTAATACATTTAACCATAGGAAGACAAATCAATCTGTAATAAAATATCAGCAGGCATTTTAAACAAATGTCATATGCTGTGACAAACATGAGAAAGGAGCTGGGAGTCGCAAGTGAAGGCTCAAAGGGCTGCCTGATGTCCATTACCGTGAATTACAGTGTACATTTATTCTTACACCTATTTCTTTGCTACATCATCGTCATATACTTTATGTGCAGTATATTATATATATTAATATATATATTATATTATATATAATATATTATATATATTATAATATATTATATATATTATATATATTAGGGATGTGCGCCGGGCCATTTTTCGGGTTTTGGTTGTGGATCTGGATCTCCATCGTGTTTTGGAACTGGATTGGGTTTTGACAAAACTGCTCTTGCGTGTTTTGGTTTTGAATCTGGATTTTTTTTTTATTTGGACACACACACACACACGCGCACGCACGCACGCACGCACGCACACACACACACACACACATAAAAATAGCTAAAATAACAGAATTTGGGGGTGTTTATGTTCCTACAGTATTATTAACCTCAATAACATTTATTTCCACTCATTTCCAGTCTATTTTGACCACCTCAGACCTCACAATATTGGTTTCATCCAGTTTAGGCGACAAGGTTGCACCGAGGTAGCTGGATGACTAAGCTAAGCGACAGAAGAAAGTGAAACAAACACATGGCACATCTAGGAGTGGCATTGCAGTGGCAGACAAGATATCAGTTTTATATACTGTGCCAAAAAAATGCTCCAAAGGCGGGCACAATGTCATCATCAGCATCCGATTCCTCACCCTCATCAGTGTGTACATCCTCTTCTTCACAGACTATTAATTTGTCCCTGCTGGAATCTACCATCACAGGTCCCTCTGTACTTTTTGGAGGTAATTGCTGGTAAAAGTCTTCCTCATGGAATTTGTAATTCATTTTGATGAACATCATCTTTTTCATATTTTGGGGAAGTAACCTCCTACGCCAATCACTGACAAGTTTCCCGACTGTGCTAAAAACTCTTTCTGAATACACACTGGAGGGTGGGCAACTTAAGTAATACAAAGCCAGTTTGTGCAAGGACCTCCAAATTGCCTCTTTTTCCAGCCAGTATTAAAATGGACTGTCTGACATGCCTATTTGGATGCTATCACTGAAATAATCATCAACCATTCTTTCAATGGTGATAGCATCATTGGGGTAATTCTGAGTTGATTGCAGCAGCAAATTTGTTAGCAGTTGGGCAAAACTGCAGGTGGGCAGATATAACATGTGCAGAGATAGATAGATTTGTGTGGGTTATATTGTTTCTGTGCAGGATAAATATTGGCTGCTTTATTTTTACACTGCAATTTAGATTTCAGTTTGAACACACCCCACCCAAATCTAACTCTCTCTGCACATGTTATATCTGTCCCACCTGCAGTGCACATGGTTTTGCCCAACTGCTAACAAATTTGCTTGTGCGATAAACTCTGAATTGCCCCCCATATGCAGTGACAGTAGACATGTCAGTAATTGTAGGCAGCTCTTTCAGTCTGGACCAGATGTCAACAATCTTTACCGAGTGATGTTCATCATCGCCATTGGGTCTCTTTGGAAAATTTAGATTTTTCCTCGCAGCCACAGTTGCCAGAGAAAATGAAGAAGGAGATGTTGCCGTGTCACGTTCCACTTGAACCGATAATTTTCTCATCAATAGCTCTTTGCATAGCTGCAGATTTGTGCCAGTTGGAAAGAAAGACACAACGTATGACTTAAACCTAGGATCAAGTACATACGCCAAAATATAATGATCTGATTTTAAGAGATTGATGACCCTTGAATTCTGGCAAAAGGAATGAAAAGCCTGAGCTACAAGTCTGACATACTTAGTGGCATTTCTCCATTTCAGCTCCTCCTTCACTTTCTCCAGCTGCTTTTGCAAAAGCCTGATGAGGCGAATGACCTGACTCAAGCTGGCTGTGTCTGAACTAACTTCAGATGTGGAAACTTCAAAGGGTTTGAGAACCTTGCACAACACAGAAATTATTTTCCACTACGCTTGACTCAGGTGCATTCCAGCTCCTTTCCCTATGTCATAGATGGTTGTGTAGGCTTTAATGGCCTTTTGCTGCTCCCCCATCCACTGAAGCATATAAAGGGTAGAATTCCTCCTTGTTACTACCTCTTGCTTTAGATGATGGCATGGCAAATTCAAGAGTGTTTGCTGATGCTCCAGTGTACAACATGCAGTTGCTAAATGTCGAAAATTTCCCAAAATTTTTCGGGCTACCAACAGCATCTCTGGCACACCACTGTCATTTAAAAAAAAATTGGCACCACCAAATTATTTGTGTGAGTAATACATGCGACGTGTTGTAATTTGCCGAGATGTAATGCTTTCACAATATTGGTGGCATTGTCAGATATCACAAATCCCGAGGAGAGTCCAAGTTGGGTAAGCCATTGCGCAATGATTTCCCTGAGGGGCTCTCAGCAGTGTCCCTTTTACTGAAACCAGTCATACACAGCGTAGCCTTCCTGTGAATGAATTGGCATTTGTGAGATGCTGCTGTTGGTGCTGTGGAAGGCAATACATCTACTCAGTGGGCTGTCACAGTCATGTAATCTTTAATTTGCCCTGTTTCATCTGTCCACATATCTGGAGTTAAGTGGACAGTGGGTACAATGGCATTTCTGAGTACACTAATAACACTTTTTTAAATGTCCTTGTACCGATTGGGAATTACTTGTCTAGTGAAGTGTATTCTAGACAGGATGTATCAGGGACATAGTACGTCAATTAACTGTCTAAATTCCATGGCGCTAATGGTGGATACTGGATGCACGTCTAATACCAGCATAGTTATGGCCTCAGTAATCCGCTTTGCAACTGGATGACTTCTGTAATACTTCATCTTCCTTGCAAAGGTTTGTTGAACAGTCAATTGTTTTCATAAACTACAAGTGGTCTTCCTGATCCCCTTCTGGGATAAGGATCGAATCCCAGCAGCAACAGCAGCAGCAGTAGGTGTAGCACTCAAGGATCCTCTGGAGGAATATCGGATAGGAGAGGAGTCAGTCATTCCTATGAAATTGGATACAGGACTACTTCTGATCCTGATTGAGGAGGAAATTGATGATGAGGGTGTTGGTGGTGGGGATTGCAGGTGCTTGGATCCAACAGAGAAAAGGTGTTGCTAAACTGGTTACATTCTTAGCTGAAGTTTCTGAATGTGTCAACATCTTGTGATGTATGCGCTGCAAGTGTTGTAACAGGGAGGAGGTTCCTAGGTGGTTAAGATCCCTACCTGTACTTACAACAGCTTCACAAAGGCTACAGATGGCTAAACAATTATTGTCTGGATTTGGGAAGAAATAATTCCACACATAAGAGGTGGATTTTGTTGTCTTTTGCCCAGGCATACCATGGGCAACAACTGTCTCCACTGGTGCCTTATTTAAACAAACCACATCCCCATCATCAAAATTCTCAATGTCATCAACATTCTCATTAGCACTATCTACAGCAATATCCTCCTCATCCTGGTGTACTTCTACAGTGACATCCTCAATCTCCATGTCAGCACAGTGACTCGCACTGCTCCTCCCAACACTTGCAGAGGGTGTGCAAATGGTGGAAGGAGCCTCCTCTTCTCGTACAGTATTGGAAAGGTCAAGCTTATACATTGCAACCGTGGTCACACTTGGACTCTCTTTGGGGATTGGTGATATTTCTAAGCACACAGTTGGTTCCTGTGCCTTAACAAGTTTTTTTTTAAAACTCTTGTGCAGGAAGGAGGGCTTACATCATCATTTTGAGATGCAGAACCACCAGTCATAAACACAGGCCAAGGCTTCAGCCTTTCTTTGCCACTCCATGTAGTGAATGGCATATTGCCAATTTTACTTTTCTCGTCAGCTAACTTTACTTTTTTATTTTAGTTTTCACGGAAAAATATTGCTTCTTTGAGTTTACATGCTCTCTACGCCATTGGGCATTGGTCTTAGCTGATGATGTTGATGAACTTGCATTGTCATGACTAGTGGCAGCAGCTTCATCACTAGTAGTAGTAAGAGGTTCCTGTTCTTACAATTGTTTGTCCTCCATTTCTATTAACAAAAAGTGGTGAACAGCAACAGTGCCGCACAAATGAGTTTGAAATATGTATTCTTTATTATATCACACACTGCATTTACAGTGTCGCACAAATTATTCAGAAATATTATCACACACTGCAGTTAAAGTGTCGCACAAACATGTCAGAAATATGTATTATTTATTATATCCCACACTGCAGTTAGTGTCTAACAAATGAGTCAGAAATATTATCACACACTGTCGTTACAGTGTCGCACAAATGAGTCAGAAATATATATTGTTACACACTGCGGAATAGCTTCACTGACAGTGTTGCACAAATGAGTCAGAAATATAGATTATTTTTTATATATCACGCACTTCCGTTACAGTGTTGCACAAATGAGTCAGGAATATATATTATTATAATTATTATTATTATTATTATTATTATTATTATTATTAAATAACATTATACACTGCGGTTAGCTTCACTCACAGTGTTGCCCAAATGAGTCAGAAATATAGATAATTTTTTATATCACATACTGCTGTTACAGTGTTGCACAAATAAGTCAGAAATATATATTATTACACACTGCGGTTAAGCTTCACCGACAGTGTTGCACATAGAGTCAGAAATACATTTTCTTTTTTATATCACACACTGTGATTAGACTGTTGCACAAATGAGTCTGAAATATATATATTATTTCTAATATCAAACACTGTGGTTACAGTGTCGCACAAATGAGTCAGAAATATATATTATTATATACTGCAGTTTAGCTTCACTGATAGTGTCACACAAATTAGTCAGAAATATGTATTATTATTTTTTATATCATACACTGCACCCCTGGAGGACACAGCCCTTAATGGACAAACAGAGCAGCCCCTTTCAGTCAGACAGTTCCAGTTTATGGACAGAGCACCCCTAAGCAGCCCCTTCAGACAGCCCGTTAAAGAATAGCACACAGCACAGCACTGACAGGCAGCACATGTACACTGTACAGCCCCAGTTTATGGACACCCAAAGCTACCGTTTATGGACAGAGCACCCCTGCAGCAGCCCCTTGAGTGCAACAGAGTACCACAGCAGCCCCTTCCTTAAATTTAGACAGCTCCGTAAACAATAGCACACAGCACAGCACTGACAGGCAGCACATGTACACTCTACAATCTCTAATGAATATGGAGTTAATGCATGGAGACTTATAGAGAATCAAAAACCTGCTAGAATCCGACAGCGGGCTGATAACATTTTGCCTCACTTTCGGATCAAAGGCTGGTGGGAAACCCCGAGACAGACTCAGATCCCTGCTCAGAATGGGAAATTTGGGTGGGTCTGGTTCTCAGGAGAACCGGACACGCTCATCTCTAATATATACAGTGCCTTGGTAAAGTATTCACCACCCATTTGCATTTTTCCCATTTTGTTGCCTCACAACCTGGAATTAAAATGGATTGTTTGAAGGTTTGCATCATTTCATTCACAGGACATGCCTACAACTTTGAAGATTTTTTTTATTGTGAGGCAAACAACAAATAGGACAAAATAACAGAAAACATTAGTGTGCATAACTATTCACCCCCCCCTAAAGTCAGTACTTTGTAGAGCCAGTTTTTGCGGCAATTACATCTGCAAGTCACTTTGGATAAGTCTCTATGAGTTGCCACATCTTGCCACTGGGATTTTTGCCCATTCCTCAAGGCAAAACTGCTTCAGCTCCTTCATGTTGGATGGTATCCGCTTGTGAACAGCAATCTTCAAGTTTGACCACAGATTCTCAATTGGATTGAGATCTGGGCTTTGACTAGGCCATTCCAACACATTTAAATGTTTCCCCTTAAACCACTCAAGTGTTGCTTTAGCACTATGCTTTGGGTCAGTGTCCTGCTGGATGGTGAACCTCCATCCCAGTCTCAAATCACAGGCAGACTGAAACAGGTTTTGCTCAAGAATCTCCCTGTATTTAGCACCATCCATCTTTCCCTAGACTCGAAACAGTTTCCAAGTCCCTGCTGGTGAAAAACATCCCCACAGCATGATGCTGCCGCCACCATGTTTTACTGTGGGGATGGTGTTCTTGGGGTGATGGATGTGTTGGTTTTGCACCAGATATAGCATTTTCTTTGGTGGCCGAAAAGTTCAATTTTAGTCTCATCTGACCAGAGCTCCTTCCTCCATACATTTGGGGAGTCATCCACATGCCTTTTCGCATACTCAAAATGTTCCTTTTTATTTTTAACACTAAGTAATAGCTTTTTTCTGGCCACTCTTCCATAAAGCCCAGCTCTATGGAGTGTACGGCTTATTTTGTCACATGATCAGATACACCAGTCTCTGCTGTGGAACTCTGCAGCTCCTTCAGGGTTACCTTTGGTCTCTGTGCTGCCTCTCTGATTAATGCCCTCCTTGTCCGGTCTGTGAGATTTGGTGGGCATCCCTCTCTTGGCAGGTTTGTTGTGGTACCATGTTCTTTCCATTTGAAGATAATGGATTTGATGATGCTTCGGGGGATCATCTGAGATTTGGATATTTTTTTAATAACCAACCCTGACTTGTACTTCTCAACAACTTTGTACCTGACTTGTTTGGAGAGCTCCTTGGTCTTCATGGCGTGATGCCTCTTGATTAGTGGTGATGCAGACTCTGGGGCCTTTCAGAAAGGGTGTGTTTATGATCATGTGACACTTAGATTGCACACAGGTGGACTTCATTTCACTAATTATGTGACTTCTAAAGGTAATTGGCTGCACCAAATTTTTTGAGGGGCTTCATAGCGAAGGGGGTGAATACATATGCACATGACAATTTTCAAATTTCTATTTATAAAAAAATTTTTTATAAAAAAAATTCTCATTTCACTTCACCAACGTAGACTATTTTGTGCAGATCCATCACATAAAATTCAGATTAATAAAAAAATTATACAGAGCTTGCACACTCCACACAGTAAAAAAAAGGTTCGGCTGCACTCAGCAGTCTGTTCACATAATTTAAAAGATTGCCTTTATTTACCTATGTTTTGGGTATACACCCATCGTCAGGGTGAGTCCTGCCCTGTCGACGGGTGTATGCCCGAAACATAGGTAAATAAAGACAATCTTTTAAACTATGTGAACAAACTGCTGAGTGCCGCTGAACCTTTTTTTTACTGTGTGGAGTGTGCAAGCTCATGGAAGGCACCGCAGCAAGCTACTTGTTTCTCCCATATTGAGTGCCGTACATTGGGTAACTCTCTCTCTCTCTCTCTCTCTCTCTATATATATATATATATATATATATATTAAAAAATGAAGTATAAAAAGCGCCTAGTAGTGTTGGTGACTCACTCCTCGTGAAAAAATTGTGATAATAAAACAGATATAGTATAGTAAACTTAGCTGCGGGTATTTCTGGTAGATGACTCTTATAGACAGCACATGTAAAGGAGAGATAAAATAAACATAGTGTGTACTGTTTTTAAATTTCCACAGGTGTTTTTCTGTATATATAAAAAACAATTTATAGGAACTATGCAGGTTCCAATTTTAAAGGAAAAACTATGTTTAGTTAAAAACAATAGTTTAATAGACACACTCCTGCCCAAACATGCAGGTTACATATATAATTAAAACAGTACACAAAATCAAAGGACATATATAGCAGCTGGTTCAATTGTAAAAATGCAGGTATTAATCGTACAATGTTAAAAAATATAGCAGGCTTATCTGTCCACAAATATGGTTATTGGATTAGATTTCATCCATGAATGCAAGTATCAAACGTACAAGATATAAGGTAAAAACATGGCTTATCTGTCCACGGGTAGGAAGTCAGAAAGGGGTGGGCATCCAGTCCCTGTCCCAACGCGTTTCGTCCTAAAATGAGGACTTCTTCAAGGGGAAGAAGTCCTCATTTTAGGACGAAACGCGTTGGGACAGGGACTGGATGCCCACCCCTTTCTGACTTCCTACCCGTGGACAGATAAGCCATGTTTTTACCTTATATCTTGTACGTTTGATACTTGCATTCATGGATGAAATCTAATCCAATAACCATATTTGTGGACAGATAAGCCTGCTATATTTTTTAACATTGTACGATTAATACCTGCATTTTTACAATTGAACCAGCTGCTATATATGTCCTTTGATTTTGTGTACTGTTTTAATTATATATGTAACCTGCATGTTTGGGCAGGAGTGTGTCTATTAAACTATTGTTTTTAACTAAACATAGTTTTTCCTTTAAAATTGGAACCTGCATAGTTCCTATAAATTGTTTTTTATATATACAGAAAAACACCTGTGGAAATTTAAAAACAGTACACACTATGTTTATTTTATCTCTCCTTTACATGTGCTGTCTATAAGAGTCATCTACCAGAAATACCCGCAGCTAAGTTTACTATACTATATCTGTTTTATTATCACAATTTTTTCACGAGGAGTGAGTCACCAACACTACTAGGCACTTTTTATACTTCATTTTTTAATATTTATCTCTATATTGTTTAAAAGCTGCCACTTACGTATATGTAAGGAGTGCTAGGTGTGACCATATAGTCATTTTATCCCTTTGTATTTAGGGGGTCTTACTGAATTTACCTAGGCGCTATTCTCTACTTTTTCACATATATATATATATATATATATATATATAAAAAAGAGGATGAATGGCGGCACTCTTTCAATGCAGGTTAAACATCAAACACTTTATTTCAGTGTTTCAGTAACTAGCCCTAATGACAGGCTAGTTCCTGAAACATTGGAACAAACAGTTTGCTGTTTCACCGGCATTAAAAGTCTTCTGAGTGCCGCCATTCATCTGTTGCTATATATGGTTTTCCGAAAACTGGAGGGCACCGGAGCAGTACAAGCAATAGACCAGGTGAGATAGTACCAGGTCCATTGACTACATATACAGTATATAAATTAGCTTCTTCCTGTAGCTTTGCCCATGTGTATTTTGTAATTAATGTAGTTCACAGTGTTAATGTAGAGCCTCTATGCATACAATATTTGTTGTTTCGGCTGTATTACTTTCAGTGCAAATATTGCTTGTATAGCTGCTTCTACAGACTAAAAATTGCAAAAATCTCTGCAAAATTGCAGAAATCTCAAAATTGCAGAAATCTCTGCAAAATTGCAGAAATCTCAAAATTGCAGAAATCTTTGCTTCTACAGTCTCAAAAACAGGCTACATAAAGGTGACTATGCAAAAAGCACCCAGTACTCAGGTCCACCACTACTTTGTGTAAAGTCTGACCTTGTGACATGATAATTGTCATAAAAAAGTAGATGTTTACTGGGAACTGAAATCTCTTAAACTAGAAGGAAAAGTTATTAAGAATTAGATGAATTTGAGGAATAAATACATTTTCACCTTTACCATATCCTGCCATTAGAGTGGCCTCTATAATGTTTATTTGAAGAGAAATATCTTTCAGTCATGTCCCATTGCTCAATTTAAGCGGATTCAAGTTTCTCAGCAGTATTATTGGCACACCAACTATCAAGGTTACAAGATTTTAGTGTAATCCTGACACTGATAGATTATATAGGAATTTAGGAGGTTAGTTCACTGCATCTTTTACAATCAGTGTTAATAGAACTGTAAACTCTCATTCTCTCCTGGAAACCTCTGCAATATATAATTGTTCATAGAGTGAACTTGTTTTTCTTGGGTGCAATGATCAGATTTTCATACTGTATATCCAAGAGTTGTCTTGAGTGGCAAATGTCTCGATTTGTCCATAAACTTTTTCTATATGTTGTTCCAAAGTATGGACTACTTGGCAGAACAACATTGAAAGGCATATTTTGCCATTTACCTTAGGTATTTTCCGCTCGCCAAGGTTCAATAGAATTTGAAAAAAATCACGGTCACTTGCATCACCACCCAGTCTAACTCTCATATTAGTAGTTAACGAAAACATGTTTACGTTATACCACATACAGTACTTGTGCGCTTCACACATGCATTTACTTCATCTGCTCTGGTACCCCTTATGATAACTGGCAGCATCTGTATGAAGTCCTCTGAGAAATGAATGTGACTCTGCTAGAGATGTGCGGCGGGCACTTTTAGTGTTTTGGTTTTGGTTCTGGTTCCATGCTCGTGTTTTGGATCTGGATTGGTTTTGCCAAAACCACCCTTTCGTGTTTTGGTTTTGGTTTTAGATCTGGATGATTTTTGAAAAATACATAAAAACAGCTAATATCACAGAATTTTGTGGTAATTTTGATCCTGCGGTATTATTAACCTCAATAACATTCATCTCCACTCATTTCCAGTATGAACACCTCACAACTCACAATATTGTTTTTAGGCCAAAAGGTTGCACCGAGGTGGCTGGATGACTAAGCTAAGCGACACAAGTGTGCGGCACAAACACCTGGCCCATCTAGGAGTGGCACTGCAGTGTCAGACAGGATGGCAGATTAAAAAAATAGGTCCAAAACAGCACATGATGCAAAGAAGAAAAAGAGGTGCAATTAGGTAGCTGGGTGGCTAAGCTAAGCGACACAAGTGTGCGGCACAAACACCTGGCCTATCTAGGGATGGCACTGCAGTTGCAGACAGGATGGCACTTAAAAAAACTAGGCCCCAAACAGCACATCATGCAAAGAAGAAAAAGAGGTACAATGAGGTAGTTGTATGACTAAGCTAAGTGACACAAGTGTGCGGCACAAACAACATGGGACGTGCTGGGATTTGCCCAGATGTGATACATGCGCAATATTGGTGGCACAGGAGAGCGTACCCCTAAACCACACACACACACACACACACACACACACACACACACACACACACACACACACACACACACACACACACACACACACACACCATAGCCTGTAAAATTAATTTGGATAATAATAACCCTTTTATTTGGAGCTATTATAATAATATGCAGCACAGGCGAGCGTACCCGTACACCACACAGGGCAAACCCTGTATAAATTATTTGGATAATATTATAAGTAATGTATATAATCCTTTTATTTGGAGTAAATAATATACAGCGCAGGACACCACCACTGGACATATGGCAGCACAAGACACCACCACTGGTCTGCTGCAGGACAACACAGAGACACTGTAAGGGACTTATTATACAGCAGCACAGGACATATAGCAGCAGAGGACACCACCACTATGACTGGTCACTGGATTGACTGAAGCACAGGACACTACCACTGGTCTAATGCAGGACAACACAGTGACACTGTAAGGGACTTATTATACAGCAGCACTGAACATATGGCAGCAGAGGACACCACCACTATGACTGGTCACTGGACTGACTGATGCACAGGACACTACCACTGGTCTGATGCAGGACAACACAGCGACACTGTAAGGAACTTATGATACAGCAGCAATGGACATATGGCAGCAGAGAACACCACCACTGTGACTTGTCACTGGACTGACTGATGCACAGGACACTACCACTGGTCCTATGCAGGCCAACACAATGACGCGGTAAGGGACTTATTATACAGAAGCACTGGACATATGGCAGCATAGGACACCACCACTGTAACTGGTCCCTGGACTGACTGATGCACAGGACACTACCACTGATCTGATGCAGGACAACACAGCAACTCTGTAAGGGACTTATACAGCAGCACTGGACATATGGCAGCAGAGGACACCATCACTGTGACTGATCACTGGACTGACTGATGCAGCTAAGACAGTACACTGGACTGAGCAGCACAAGACAGCACTATAATCGCCACCTCACTTTCCAACCCGCACAGACACTGAGGACGGAGACACGTCCTCTCACTACACTCTCCAGGACTGGAGTGAAAATGTCGGTGATGCGCGTCTCCTTATATGGTATCCAAACCCCGCGAGAATCCAACAGAGGGATGATGTGTTTTGCCTCATTCTGGTTTCCGAGTCAGGCGGGAAAACCCGAGCCGGACTCGGATCCGGGAACGAGATATGCAGTTCGGTAGGGTTCGGTTCTCTGAGAACCGAACCCGCTCATCTCCAGACTCCGCCTATTTTACTGCTCATTCAACTCTTGCACGCCAGGGTTTACTTCATGCAGCCATGGGTTTTTCCTATTCAATTAGAGAAGGAAAATGAGATGCAGTAATATCTATAGAACAATTAATAGTCTTGCATAGTGGTTTCCAAACTCAGTTTTCAAGGCACCCTAACAAACCATATTTTAAGGATATCAATGGCTGAGCACGGATGGTTAAATCAAATGGATTGAGGTACTAATTAAGCAACCTGTGCCAAAGCATGGTTATCGATAAAACAGGAACTGTTAAAGTTCATTGAGGACTGGGTTTTTGGAACCTCTGGTCTAGAAGCAATCCTGCTTAGGACTGTGTCACTGACCTGGGTTGGGAGTGTTGAGAACTCGGGGGTTTTTCCGATGATTGGGAAGAGGCACCACAGCTGGGCCGGAGCAGGGATGACCGGATGTAGGTTTTCCTCATGCAGAACTTAGCCGTTGTAACCGACATGTAATGCTAAAGAATTAGTTGTGGCCAAGGCTTGGGGGCGATGCTGAAGTACACAGAAGAATGAAGAACTTGTGAGCGATGTTGAAAAAATGAATGAAGATTTAAGAACGATGTTGAAGCACACAGAAGAATGTAGAACTTGTGAGCGATGCTGAAGAGATGAATGAAGATCTGAGAACGATGTTGAAGCACACATGAAGAACTTGTGAGCGATGCTGAAGAGATGAATGAAGATTTGAGAACGATGTTGAAGCACACAGAAGAATGAAGAACTTGTGAGCGATGCTGAAGAGATGAATGAAGATTTGGGATTCAGTGTAACTCTGGAAGTTTGGGAGGCATTCCACTTAGGGATACCCTGTAATACTGGAAGCACAGGAGGTGTCCCTCTGAGAGAGACACTGTAACGCTGGTAACGCAGAGAATGTCCCACTGAGTGATACACTATAATGCTGGTAGCACAGGGAAGGTTCCACTGAGTGATACACTGTAACGCTGGTAGCACAGGAAAGGTTCCACTGAGTGATACACTGTAACGCTGGTAGCACAGGGAAGGTTCCACTGAGTGATACACTGTAACGCTGGTAGCACAAGGAATGTACCACTGAAAGATACTCTGTAACGCTGGTAGCACAGGGAATGTCCCACTGAAAGATACTCTGTAACGCTGGAACACAGGGGACGTTCAGCTTGAGAACGCGCTGAATGCTGCTAGCACTGGTGATCATTGGAAAGACAATACTCAGGCGCCGGGGCTCTGTACGGCGCCTGCCTTTGAACTTCCCGCCCTCTCCCGATTGGCGGAAGGGGCCGATGACGTCACCCGCTAACCACGCTCTCGTGGATGCCGGGTGCAATGGCGGCGCCCACACCCCGGGAACCCGCCGGAGGCAGCGCCAGCAAGACGCGACGACCCGGAGCCCACCGGGGGCGACGACCACCGGGAGACCCAGGGCACCCGGAGCGGTAAGCGTGGCAGCCGCAGCGCCGTGAGTGTGACAGTACCCCTCCTCTAGGAGTGTCCCCTGGACACTTTCCTGGTTTTGTTGGATGTTTAGAATGAAAGTTCCGAACTAGTCGGGGAGCAGTGACTTCAGAAGCTTTGACCCAGCTCCTCTCCTCAGGACCATAACCTTTCGATTCTACCAGATACTGTAAATTCTTGTGAAGATAACGAGAGTCAAGAATAGTTTTGATTTCAAATTCTGTTCCAGCTTCAGTCTCTACCGAGGTTGGGCTAGGAGACTCCGAATGAAACCGATTTAAAATGAGGGGACGAAGGAGAGAAACATGGAAAGAATTTGGTACCCGAAAATGGGAAGGCAATCCCAATTTGCAGACAACAGGGTTCAGGACTTGAAAAACGGGGTAAGGGCCGATAAACCTCGGAGCAAACTTCATAGCGGGTACTCTTAAATGAAGATTGTGGGTAGAGAGCCATACCCTGTCACCAACTTTGTATTGAGGAGCTGCTCGCCGTTTTCTATCCGCAAAGAATTTGTAGCGGCCAGAGATTTTCTTGAGATTAGCATGAACCCTACTGCAGATTTGACTGAAGTGCCGGAGAGCGGGGGCTGCAGCAGGAACATCCTCCGAAGGAAAAATTGGTAATTCTGGAACTCGTGGATAGAATCCATAATTAATGAAGAATGGGGACTCACCAGTGGAAGAGTGGTACAGATGATTATGGGCAAACTCGGCCCAGGGTAACAGTTCCACTCAATCGTCCTGTGAAGGAGAGAGATAAATGCGGAGAAAAGTCTCTAAATCTTGATTGGCACGTTCAGTTTGCCCATTGGTTTGTGGATGGTAAGCAGATGAGAACTTGAGTTTTATTTGTAAGGCTGAGCAGAGGACCCTCCAAAATATTGCAGTGAACTGTACCCCTCGATCAGAGACTATCTCCCGAGGTAACCCGTGCAGGCGGAAGTGTTTACGAATAAATAGTAAAGCCAACTTGGGAGCCATTGGTAAACCGGTCAACGGAACAAAATGTGCCATTTTTGAAAAGCGGTCAATAATTACCCAGATGGTATTGTAACCCTTGGAGAGGGGTAATTCGGTAATAAAGTCCATAGAAATATGGGTCCAGGGTTTCTTAGGAATGGACAGTGGACGAAGCAACCCCGCAGGAGGCAGACGAAGAGTTTTGTGCTGAGCACATTGAGGACCTAAATTGACATAATCTTGTATATCCTTCTTCATGGTGTCCCACCAATATGACCTTCGTAGAAATTCACACATTTTTTGAACTCCAGGATGACCGGAAAACTTGGAGATATGAGCCCACTGCAGTAACTTTGGTCGAAATTCAACTGGTACAGACATTCTCCCAGGAGGAGGACCCAGAGAAGTGGGAGCTGCTGAAATAGAGACTGGACTGAGAATTAAACTCTTTTCAAAGGAATTCTCCTCATCCGAGGCCGTTAAAGAACGAGACAGAGCATCAGCCTTAGCGTTAAGAGTCCCGGCCCGGTACTTAATAACGAACGAGAACCGAGTGAAGAAGAGCGCCCGTCTAGCTTGACGGGGATTCAAGCACTGGGCCATCTTGATATACAACAAGTTCTTGTGATCGGTGTAAATAGTAATTAGGTGTTTAGCACCTTCCAATAAGTACCTCCATTCTTCTAGGGCAGATTTTATTGCTAAAAGTTCCTCATCTCCAATGGTGTAGTTTCGTTCAGCAGGAGAGAACTTACGAGAATGGAAACCACATGGATGTATCTTCCCATCAGAAGAGTACTGTGAAAGGATGGCACCAATGCCTACTGAGGAAGTATCGACTTCCAAGAAGAATGGTTTTGAGAAATTCGGTTGTTGGAGTACCGGAGCAGACATAAAGGCTGATTTCAACCGGGCAAACGCTTCTACAGCTCCTGAAGACCAGAGACTTGGGTCAAACCCCTTTTTGGTTAGGGCAGTAATGGGTGCAACGATGGTAGAAAATCCCTTAATGAATTTCCGGTAGTAATTTGCAAAGCCCAGGAATCTTTGTACCGCTTTCAAGGAGAGAGGCTGAGTCCAGTCCCGAATGGCAGTGAGTTTTTCCGGATCCATGCGAAGCTCCGTACCCGAGATGACATAACCGAGGAACGGAATTGAAGGGACCTCAAAGATACATTTGGAAATCTTGCCGTAGAGACGATTCCTTCGCAAGCGAAGAAGTACTTCTTTGACCTGTACTCTGTGCTCTGCAAGATTCTTAGAAAATATCAGAATGTCATCCAAGTAAACCACTACGCTTTGGTATAACATATCTCTGAAGATTTCATTTACAAATCCCTGAAAAACGGCAGGGGCATTGCTGAGGCCAAACGGCATTACCAGATATTCGTAATGCCCATCCCTGGTATTGAAGGCTGTCTTCCATTCGTCCCCCTGTTGAATACGTATCAGATTATAGGCTCCTCTTAAGTTGAGCTTAGTGAAGACATGGGCTCCACGAACCCTATCAAATAGCTCTGTGATTAGCGGCAAAGGGTATTTGTTCTTAACGGTGATATCGTTTAAGCCACGATAATCAATACATGGTCTTAACCCCCCGTCCTACTTCTTCACGAAAAAGAAACCTGCTACAGCCGGGGAGGTTGAGGGGCAAATGAATCCTTTCAGTAGATTAGATTTGATATAGTCTGAAATAGTTTGAGTCTCGGGTAATGACAAGGGATATGTGCGTCCCCGGGGTGGCATTTTCACTGGGATAAGCTCAATGGGACAGTCCCAGGGTCTATGGGGTGGTAACTGATCGGCCACCTGTTCTGAGAACACATCTGTGAACTCCCGATAGGCCTCCGGAATGAGCTCCTCATCCGACTTGGAAGATGCACGGAGCGGGTAAACAGGAGTGAGACAACTAGAGTGACAAAATGAACTCCAGGACAATATTTGTGACGACTTCCAGTCGACGTGAGGGTTGTGAATTTTAAGCCAAGGTAGACCAAGAACAAGATCGTGAGGCATCTCCGGAATTACTAGAAACTCCAAATGTTCTTGATGCAGAGCTCCGACCTGCAGCTTGATTGGCTCTGTGCGACTTGTAATAAGACCATTAGATATTTTGGTACCATTGATGGCAGTCAACGTAATAGGTCGTTTGACAGACTGTAACTGTAAACCCAGACTCTGAACACAAGAAAGAGAAACAAAATTCCCTGCAGCCCCAGAGTCCAGCAGGGCCTTAACCGGTTTGGCTATAGACTCAGAAAACAGAGTCACGGAGAGTAAACAATCCACTGTCGGAGAAGATTTAGATGTAACCCCTAACTTGACTCCTCCGGAACAAGCTAGGCCTGCCCGTTTCCCGGACGGGACTTGCAGAACTTGATAAAGTGATCCGCGGCTCCACAGTAGAGGCAGAGTTTACCCTCACGACGGCGCTGTCGTTCCTCCGGGGACAGCCGGGATCGGTTGATTTGCATGGGTTCGTCCGGACTCGGGGTAACTGTTTGCTTAGGCGGGAGAAGCCGGAATCTGGATCGATCCGACCGACTACGTTCGCCACCTCGTTCCTGCATGCGAAGATCCACCTTGACACAGAGTGAGAGCAACTCTTCTAAAGGATCCGGCAGATCCCTAGTGACCAGCTCGTCCTTCAGACGGTCATAGAGCCCGTTCCAGAAAGCGGCCCTGAGAGCATCATTATTCCAGCGTAGTTCTGAGGCAATGGTCTGGAAGTGAACCACATACTGTCCCACAGAACGGGAGCCTTGACGGACTCGGAGCAGGTCCGAGAAAGCAGCGTTCGGTCTACCGGGCTCATCAAAAATCCTTCGGAATGACGCGATGAAATTAGTGTAACTGGAAACCAATGGGTCAGATCGTTCCCACATCGGAGACACCCAATCCAACGCTGAACCTTCAAGCAAGGAAATAATGTATGCCACTTTGGACCGATCCGTGGGGAAATTGTGTGAGAGAAGTTCAAAATGCACCTCGCATTGGTTGAGAAAACCACGGCAATTCTTTGGATTCCCATTATATCGAGAGGGAGTGGGAAGCTGAAGGCGTGACCTGGTTCCAGACGAGGATTGAACATTACTGGAGATGACTACTGGAGCGGGTACTGGAGCAGGAGCCGGAACTACTGAAGCCAGGGAAGCCTGAATTTGATCCAGCCGGCCGGATAATTCCTGGAGATACTGCATCACCTGGCTCTGTGCCGCCTCCTGACTCTGAACTCGGGAAGCCAAGTTTTGGATGGCGCTTGACTCTGGGTTCCGATACCCCGGGTCCATGTGGCCTGAGTATACTGTCACTGACCTGGGTTGGGAGTGTTGAGAACTCGGGGGTTCTTCTGATGATTGGGAAGAGGAACCACAGCTGGGCCGGAGCAGGGATGACCGGATGTAGGTTTTCCTCATGCAGAACTTAGCCGTTGTAACCGACGTGTAATGCTAAAGAATTAGTTGTGGCCAAGGCTTGGGGGCGATGCTGAAGTACACAGAAGAATGAAGAACTTGTGAGCGATGCTGAAGAGATGAATGAAGATTTGAGAACAATGTTGAAGCACACATGAAGAACTTGTGAGCGATGCTGAAGAGATGAATGAAGATTTGAGAATGATGTTGAAGCACCCAGAAGAATGAAGAACTTGTGAGCGATGCTGAAGAGATGAATGAAGATTTGGGATTAAGTGTAACTCTGGAGGGGCCGATGACGTCACCCGCTCACCACGCTCTCGTGGATGCCGGGCGCAATGGCGGCGCCCACACCCCGGGAACCCGCCAGAGGCAGCGCCAGCAAGACGCGACGACCCGGAGCCAACCGGGGGCGATGACCACCGTGAGACACAGTGCACCCGGAGCGGTAAGAGTGGCAGCCGCAGCGCCGCGAGTGTGACAGACTGTTATAGACAAAAACGATACAATGTGAGGAATCCCATGAGAGAGGTTCACTGCGCAGGGGATGAATATGGCGAGAGTCCTACCTCAGTATAATATCATACCTCCCAACATTACCCTCTCCAGGAGGTACATAATGCTCTGTTCCTGGACTTCCCACTTAATGTATGATTGCTGGCACCTGTGTTGAACTAGTTATTTGAAAAGAAAGGTGTTTCACCACAGGTGATGGCAATAATTAATTAAGGTGGGAAGTCCAGGAGCAGAGCATTCTGTCCCTCCTGGAGATCATGTTGGGAAGTATGTAATACTCATAAAGGACAAATTAACAGACATACCTTAAGGTACTATAGGTTGTAGTATGTGATGCCGGCGGTCAGGCACGGTGGCGCGCTACGCTATCTATTCTCCCTCCAGGGAGGTTGTGGACCCCCAAGAGGGAGAAGAAGTGTCGGTATGCTGGCGGTCGGGATTCCGGCTCCGGTTTGCTGGTCGTCGGTAGTCTGGCCGCCGTCAAAGTGAAGATCACCCCTATATATAAATGTGCATACCATGTGTGTGCAAATATAACTTTTTACTTAAGATTTATGTGAAGGACTGCATATGCCAAAAACAAACAGTCAGGGCCGGATTAACAATGGGGCGGATGGAGATGCAGCTCCAGGCCCCCCATTGAAAATAGGCCCACTGCAGTGAAGAGGCCCAAAACCGCCAGCATTACAATGAATCACATTGACTCATTGTATGCTGCCACGACACAGTGCCCCCGCCGACAGTGTGTAAATCTTCCCGAAGCAGGAGGAGGGCCGCTCTCCTCTCCACAGGTTGTTAAACTGCAGTGCCTGGCCGGGGAGGAGGAGGAGCAACTCTCCTCTCTAAGCTCCTCCCCACTGACTTCAGTGTTGCTGATGAGAAGGACGGCCAGGCCAGAGGAGAAGTAGGGGAACCACAACGTAATAGCCGCACCACCTCCGCGCTGACTGGCCGCACCCCACTGGCCGCCTCCCGCACCACGCTGGCCGCCTCTCCACCAACATCGTACGGGCCGCCTCCCGTACCGCACACCATCTCCCACGCCGCACGCGCGCTAGCCGCCTCCCGCACCGCACACTGCTTTGGCCAGCTCCCCTTCCCCCCCCCCCCCCCACCCCAGCCGCTGGCGGCTGTCTTCCGCACCTCTGCTGCGACTCACTTCTGCCCTGCTTTATGCTGGGCAGAAGTAAAGTGAAAGACCACTGTGCAACATGGAGCCAGGGGGACAAACTGGAGCCGGTGCTGATGCTGGTAAGTGACGCGCACAGACTATTCCTCTCTCTTCCCCCCTCTCCCTCCCCCCCTCTCTCTCTACCCCCCCCCTCTCTCTCTCTCTCTCTGGGCTGGCTACCTGTCACAATGTATAAAAGAGGCTACCTGGTTCATTGTAAAAATAAAGGGGGTTCCTGTCGCAATGTGTGTAAAAAGGGTCTCTGCCTGGCGCAATGTGTGGTAAAAAGGGTCTCTGCCTGGCGCAATGTGTATAAAAAGGGTCTCTGCCTGGCGCAGTGTGTATGAAAAGGGTCTCTGCCTGGCGCAATGTGTATAAAAAGGGTCTCTGCCTGGCGCAATGTGTGTAAAAAGGGTCTCTGCCTGGCGCAATGTGTATAAAAAGGGTCTCTGCCTGGCGCAATGTGTATAAAAAGGGTCTCTGCCTGGTGCAGAGTGTATGAAAAGGGTCTCTGCCTGGCGCAATGTGTGTAAAAAGGGTCTCTGCCTGGCGCAATGTGTATAAAAAGGGTCTCTGCCTGGCGCAATGTGTGTAAAAAGGGTCTCTTCCTGGCGCAATGTGTATAAAAAGGGTTTCTGCCTGGCGCAGTGTGTGTAAAAAGGGTCTCTGCCTGGCGCAATGTGTATAAAAAGGGTCTCTGCCTGGCGCAATGTGTATAAAATGGGTCTCTGCCTGGCGCAATGTGTATGAAAAGGGTCTCTGCCTGGCGCAATGTGTGTAAAAAGGGTCTCTGCATGGCGCAGTGTGTATGAAAAGGGTCTCTGCCTGGCGCAATGTGTGTAAAAAGGGTCTCTGCCTGGCGCAATGTGTATAAAAAGGGTCTCTTCCTGGCGCAATGTGTATAAAAAGGGTCTCTGCCTGGCGCAATGTATATTAAAAGGGTCTCTGCCTGGCGTAATGTGTGTAAAAAGGGTCTCTGCCTGGCGCAGTGTATATAAAAAGGGTCTCTGCCTGGCGCAATGTGTATAAAAAGGGTCTCTGCCTGGCGCAGTGTGCATGAAAAGGGTCTCTGCCTGGCGCAATGTGTGTAAAAAGGGTCTCTGCCTGGCGCAGTGTGTATGTATATAAAAAGAGTCTCTGCCTGGCGCAATGTGTATTAAAAGGGTCTCTGCCTGGCGCAATGTGTGTAAAAAGGGTCTCTGCATGGCGCAGTGTGTATGAAAAGGGTCTCTGCCTGGCGCAATGTGTGTAAAAAGGGTCTCTGCCTGGCGCAATGTCTATATAAAGGCTCTCTGCCTGGCGCAATGTGTGTAAAAAGGGTCTCTTCCTGGCGCAATGTGTATAAAAAGGGTCTCTGCCTGGCGCAATGTGTATAAAAAGGGTTTCTGCCTGGCGCAATGTGTGTAAAAAGGGTCTCTGCCTGGCGCAATGTATATAAAAAGAGTCTCTGCCTGGCGCAATGTGTATTAAAAGGGTCTCTGCCTGGCGCAATGTGTGTAAAAAGGGTCTCTGCATGGCGCAGTGTGTATGAAAAGGGTCTCTGCCTGGCGCAATGTGTGTAAAAAGGGTCTCTGCCTGGCGCAATGTGTATAAAAAGGGTCTCTGCCTGGCGCAATGTGTGTAAAAAGGGTCTCTTCCTGGCGCAATGTGTATAAAAAGGGTCTCTGCCTGGCGCAATGTGTATGAAAAGGGTCTCTGCCTGGCGTAATGTGTGTAAAAAGGGTCTCTGCCTGGCGCAATGTGTGTAAAAAGGGTCTCTGCCTGGCGCAATGTGTATAAAAAGGGTCTCTGCCTGGCGCAATGTGTATAAAAAGGGTCTCTGCCTGGTGCAGTGTGTATGAAAAGGGTTTCTGCCTGGCGCAATGTGTGTAAAAAGGGTTTCTGCCTGGCGCAATGTGTATAAAAAGGGTCTCTGCCTGGCGCAATGTGTGTAAAAAGGGTCTCTTCCTGGCGCAATGTGTATAAAAAGGGTCTCTGCCTGGCGCAATGTGTGTAAAAAGGGTCTCTGCCTGGCGCAATGTGTATAAAAAGGGTCTCTGCCTGGCGCAATGTGTATAAAATGGGTCTCTGCCTGGCGCAATGTGTATGAAAAGGGTCTCTGCCTGGCGCAATGTTTATAAAAAGGGTCTCTGCCTGGCGCAATGTGTATAAAAAGGGTCTCTGCCTGACGCAATGTGTATAAAATGGGTCTCTGCCTGGCGCAATGTGTATGAAAAGGGTCTCTGCCTGGCGCAATGTTTATAAAAAGGGTCTCTGCCTGGCGCAGTGTGTATGAAAAGGGTTTCTGCCTGGCGCAATGTGTGTAAAAAGGGTTTCTGCCTGGCGCAATGTGTATAAAAAGGGTCTCTGCCTGGCGCAATGTGTGTAAAAAGGGTCTCTTCCTGGCGCAATGTGTATAAAAAGGGTCTCTGCCTGGCGCAATGTGTGTAAAAAGGGTCTCTGCCTGGCGCAATGTGTATAAAAAGGGTCTCTGCCTGGCGCAATGTGTATAAAATGGGTCTCTGCCTGGCGCAATGTGTATGAAAAGGGTCTCTGCCTGGCGCAATGTTTATAAAAAGGGTCTCTGCCTGGCGCAGTGTGTATGAAAAGGGTCTCTGCCTGGCGCAATGTGTGTAAAAAGGGTCTCTTCCTGGCGCAATGTGTATAAAAAGGGTCTCTGCCTGGCGCAATGTGTATAAAAAGGGTTTCTGCCTGGCGCAATGTGTGTAAAAAGGGTCTCTGCCTGGCGCAACGTATATAAAAAGTCTCTGCCTGGCGCAATGTGTATTAAAAGGGTCTCTGCCTGGCGCAATGTGTGTAAAAAGGGTCTCTGCCTGGCGCAATGTGTATAAAAAGGGTCTCTGCCTGGCGCAATGTGTGTAAAAAGGGTCTCTTCCTGGCGCAATGTGTATAAAAAGGGTCTCTGCCTGGCGCAATGTGTATGAAAAGGGTCTCTGCCTGGCGTAATGTGTGTAAAAAGGGTCTCTGCCTGGCGCAATGTATATAAAAAGGGTCTCTGCCTGGCGCAATGTGTATAAAAAGGGTCTCTGCCTGGCGCAGTGTGCATGAAAAGGGTCTCTGCCTGGCGCAATGTGTGTAAAAAAGGTCTCTGCCTGGCGCAGTGTGTATGAAAAGGGTCTCTGCCTGGCGCAATGTGTGTAAAAAGGGTCTCTTCCTGGCGCAATGTGTATAAAAAGGGTCCCTGCCTGGCGCAATGTGTGTAAAAAGGGTCTCTGCCTGGCGCAATGTGTATAAAAAGGGTCTCTGCCTGGCGCAATGTGTATAAAAAGGGTCTCTGCCTGGCGCAATGTGTATAAAAAGGGTCTCTGCCTGGCGCAATGTGTATGAAAAGGGTCTCTGCCTGGCGCAATGTTTATAAAAAGGGTCTCTGCCTGGCGCAGTGTGTATGAAAAGGGTCTCTGCCTGGCGCAATGTGTGTAAAAAGGGTCTCTGCCTGGCGCAATGTGTATAAAAAGGGTCTCTGCCTGGCGCAATGTGTGTAAAAAGGGTCTCTTCCTGGCGCAATGTGTATAAAAAGGGTCTCTGCCTGGCGCAATGTATATGAAAAGGGTCTCTGCCTGGCGCAGTGTGTATGAAAAGGTTCTCTGCCTGGCGCAATGTGTGTAAAAAGGGTCTCTGCCTGGCGCAATGTGTATAAAAAGGCTCTCTGCCTGGCGCAATGTGTGTTAAAAGAGTCTCTTCCTGGCGCAATGTGTATAAAAAGGGTCTCTGCCTGGCGCAATGTGTATAAAAAGGGTCTCTGCCTGGCGTAATGTGTGTAAAAAGGGTCTCTGCCTGGCGCAATGTATATAAAAAGGGTCTCTGCCTGGCGCAATGTGTATAAAAAGGGTCTCTGCCTGGCGCAGTGTGCATTAAAGGGTCTCTGCCTGGCGCAATGTGTGTAAAAAGGGTCTCTGCCTGGTGCAGTGTGTATGAAAAGGGTCTCTGCCTGGCCAGTAGCGGATCTTGCCACGGGCAAGCAGGACTTTTGCCCGGGGCGCCGCCTTCCGGAGGGCGCCGGCGCCATCCGGAGGGCGCCGCACCAGGGCAAGATCCGCTACTGCCCAGCTGCCCTCCGCTACTGCCCCCAGCTGCCCGCTGTGACCCGCTGCCCACTCCGAAGGGAACTAGACGCGTAGCGTCTAGTTTCCCTTCATGGAGACGACCTTTACTGTGCGGTGCGCGATGACGTCATCGCGCACCGCCCAGCAAAGGTCCTCTCCACGAAGGGAACTAGACGCTACGCGTCTAGTTTCTCTTCGTAGAGAGGACCTTTGCTTTGCGGTGCGCGATGACGTCATTGCGCACCGCACAGCGTTTCAGCAGCGCTACTCTAAACAGGGGGGCGTAACTGAGCACGCCCCCTGCACGAAACCACGCCCCCTACTTCCCGCCCGGGGCGCAAACAGCGCTGGAACCGGCCCTGTGCCTGGCGCAGTGTGTATGAAAAGGGTCTCTGCCTGGCGCTATGTGTGTAAAAAGGGTCTCTGCCTGGCGCAATGTGTATAAAAAGGCTCTCTGCCTGGCGCAATGTGTGTAAAAAGGGCCTCTTCCTGGCGCAATGTGTATAAAAAGGGTCTCTGCCTGGCGCAATGTGTATAAAAAGGGTTTCTGCCTGGCGCAATGTGTGTAAAAAGGGTCTCTGCCTGGCGCAATGTATATAAAAAGGGTCTCTGCCTGGCGCAATGTGTATTAAAAGGGTCTCTGCCTGGCGCAATGTGTGTAAAAAGGGTCTCTGCATGGCGCAATGTGTATAAAAAGGGTCTCTGCCTGGCGCAATGTGTATAAAGGGTTCTACCTGGCATGTATAAGGGGTGCTTCTATGTGTTGTAATGTGACTGACAGACCGGAGGGGAGGGGGAGCATACTGACACATATACAGACTGGGAGGGGGCACACTGATGTATATACAGACTGGGAGGATAAGGGGGCACATTAATTGGTAGTGCCTAGATCCCCTTTGCCATAATACACTGGGTCAACGTCACCGTCTATTGGAATTGCAACCTGTGCTGAGTGAAGTGAGTCCGGGCCCAAAGTGTGGCGAGTGACGCGAGCCCGCGAGGGTACAATGGAGCCAACCCCCCCCCCCCCCCCCTTTACAACAAACCTAGATTGAGGAAAAAAATTCAAATGCTGTAACGGCATAAGACAACTTCCGCCCTCAGCTGTTGTCACATCTGGGTCCTTAAGGCACTGGGGATATAGAGTCTACCCACACTAATGCATATACAGACTAGGAGGGGAGGGGGCACACTAATGCATATCCTTTTAAGGACACACTCCTTTTCAGTGGCCATGTCCCCTTTTTAGGCACACGCAACAGTAATCCCTTTTCATTTCCCATACCCCCACTTCAAAGTTCCCACTTAGATGACTACTGTATGTATGGGTCTGTTGTTCTGCTCCTCTATTAAATGGTTGATGGCCCTAGCTATGACCTCGATAGAGATAGCCACACCCATGGCACAGGCCACACCCCCTATTTTGACCACCCCCACAGCAGTGCTTGTCACACCTCCTGCCAAGTCACACAATAGGCCCTTCATACATTTCAGCTCCAGGCCCATGTGGACCTTAATCTGGCACTGCACACAGTTGATCAGTTATATAGATAAACTGTGATGGCACCATAAACAGGGTACACAAATAACAATGTACTCCACATGCAGAGTTATTGTGTCTGCAGTGGTCCCCAGATCAGTTTTGTACTTCAAATTTTTGTTACAAATATGGTGTACACATATTCAAAATATGACATTGTGTACCAAATACCAATACCAAAGGGAGATCCCTGGTGTCAGAGGACATTGCATGAAAACAGGCACTGGTAGAGATGAGAACCGAACCATACCGGACTTCATGTCATGAACCCGGATCTGAGTCAGGCTCGGGTTTTCCTGCCTGACTCGGAAACCATAACGAGGCAAAATGTCATCATCCCACTGTTGATTTCTCGCGGGGTTCTGATTCCATATAAGGACCCGTGCGTCACCGCCATTTTCACTCCAGTCTCGGAGAGTGTAGTGAGAGGACGTGTCTCCGTCCTCAGTGTCTGTGTGGTCGGGAAAGTGAGGTAGCGATTCCAGTGCTGTCTTGTGCTGCTCAGTCCAGTGTAGTGTCTTATGCCAGTGGTGGTGGTGTCCCCTGCTGCTATATGTCCCCAGTGCTGCTGTATAAGTCCCTTGCAGTTTTGCTGTGTTGTCTTGCATCAGACCAGGGGTAGTGTCTTGTGCAGCATTAGTCCAGTGACCAGTCACAGTGGTGGTGTCCTCTGCTGCCATGTATCCAGTGTTACTGCAATATAATTCCCATGATACTGGCGTATAATTTCCGAAAACTGGCGTCTAATTCCCGTGATACTGGCGTATAATTCCAGTGATATTGCCATATAATTCATGTGATACTGACGTTTACTTCCTGTGATACTGGCGTATAATTCCAGTGATATTGCCGTATAACTCCTGTGATACTGGTGTATAATTCCTGTGATACTGGCGTATACTTCCAGTGATATTGCCGTATAATTCCAGTGAAACTGGCATATAATTTCTGTGATACTGGTGTATAATTCCTGTGATACTGACGTATAATTCCAGTGATACTGACGTATAATTCCAATGAAACTGGCATATAATTCCTGTGATACTGGTGTATAATTCCTGTGATACTGACGTATAATTCCTGTGATATTGCCGTATAATTCCAGTGAAACTGGCATATAATTCCTGTGATATTGCCGTATAATTCCTGTGATACTGGCGTATAATTCCAGTGATATTGCCTTATAATTCCCGTGATACTGGCGTATAATTCCAGTGATATTGCCGTATAATTCAAGTGATATTGCCGTATAATTCCTGTGATACTGGGGTATAACTCCTGCGATATTGGCGTATAATTCCGGTGATACTGTCGTATAATTCCAGTGATATTGCCGTATAATTCCTGTGATACTGGGGTATAACTCCTGTGATTCTGTCGTATAATTACTGTGATACTGGCGTATAATTCCTGATACTGGCGTATAATTCCGGTGATATTGCTTTATAATTCCAGTGATACTGGCGTATAATTCTGATGATACTGGCGTATAATTCCTGTGATACTGGCGTATAATTCCAGTGATATTGCCGTATAATTCCTATGATCCTGCCGTATAATTCCAGTGATCCTGCTGTATAATTACAGTGGTACTGGCATATAAATACAGTCCAGTGATAATGCCGTATATGTCCAGTGATACTGCCATATATGTCCAGTGATACTGCCGTATATGTCTATTGATACTGCCGTATATGTCCAGCGGTACTGCCGTATAATTCCAGTGATCCTGCCGTATAATTCCAGTGATCCTGCTGTATAATTACAGTGGTACTGGCGTATAAATACAGTCCAGTGATACTGTCATATATGTCCAGTGATACTGCCGTATATGTCCATTTATACTGCCGTATATGTCCTCTGATACTGCCGTATATGTCCAGCGGTACTGGCATATAATTCCAGTGATCCTGCCATATAATTACAGTGCTCCTGCCGTATAAGTCCAGTGATCCTGCCGTATAAGTCCAGTGATCCTGCCATATAATTACAGTGGTACTGGCGTAAAGGTCCAGTCCAGTGATACTGCCGTATAGGTCCAGTGATACTGCCGTATATGTCCATTGATGCTGCCGTATAAGTCCAGTGATCCTGCCATATAATTATAGTGGTACTGGCGTATAAGTCCCGTCCAGTGATACTGCCATATATATATATATATATATATTTACCCTGTTGCAAAGCGGATTACTGAGGCCATAACAACTATGCTGGTGTTAAACGTGCATCCGGTATCTGCCATTACTGCAGTGGGACTGTAGTGCCAAACCTAGATGGGCCAGGTGTTTGTGTCGCAGACTTGTGTCGCTTAGCTTAGTCATACAGCTACCTCATTGCACCTCTTTTTCATCTTTGCATGATGTGCTGTTGGAGACTTTTTTTTTATATCTGCCCTCCTGTCTGATACTGCAGTGCCACTCCTAGATGGGCCAATTGTTTGTGTTGCTTAGCTTAGTCATACAGTTACCTCATTACACCTCTTTTATATCTTGGCATGATGTGCTGTTTGGGGCCTTTTTTTATATCTGCCCTCCTGTCTGACACTGCATTGCCACTCCTAGATGGGCCAGGTGTTTGTGCCGCACACTTGTGTCGCCAAGCTTAGTCATACAGCAACCTTGGTGCACCCCCCAAACTCTGTGATTTTAGATGTTACTATGTTTTTTTTTTTAAATCATCCTGATCCAAAACCAAAACAAAACCAAAGCACAAGCGGGGAATTAGAACCAAAACCAACACACAAAACACAAAAAGTGCCCGCCGCACATCTCTAATATACCCATATTATATATTGTACCAGTTGCATGGCAATATTAAGCAATAAATTACCTCACAAAATAGAAAGACAATTCAATTAACACACTCCAAGGTTCCACTGAGGGGATGCAGTCATGGGCAGAACCATGCAGACATGGCTGGAGTGAACTGTGGTATACCTCCCAACATTTAAAAATGTAGTCCCATGCATACGAAAGGGGACAAGGCCTTATGTCTGTGACACCACACCCCTTGGTGCAGAGCAACGTGTGACATAGGTTTCCTCCCTCACCCATGGAATACTGCAGCCCATGTTTGGGAGAGAGGGACAGTCCCCAAAAAGTTTGACTGTCTCTCTGAAATTGGGACTGATGGGTGATGTCCTGTACTATTTGAAGAGGGGACATATTTATGACACTATCTACTGTGAGCTTGGTACCTTGCTCATTCTTTGGGGCACATAGAGTGTATTCAGTGGGGTGGTGGACATGTTTGTCAGCCACAACTGTACTGGTAGGCAGATCAGGTAAGTGCTTATTCTGTGTGTATGTTCAAATTGCACAGTGGGGTTATTCTGGTTTGTTAGCAAACCAAAAAAGTTAACAATTTGGAAAAACCATGTTACCTTGCATGTGGGTCAGATAAATTTAGATGGTTTATATTGTTTCTGTGCAGGGTAAATACTGGCTGCATAATTTTTATTCTGCAATTTAGATTTCAGTTTGAACACAATGCACCCAAATCTAACTCTCTCTGCACACGTTACATCTGCACCCCCCTCCCTTCCCCTGCAGTGCAACATGGTTTTGCCCAATTTATTTTTTTTTTTGGTTTGCTAACAAACCTGAATAACCCCTAATATGTGAGATGGCATGGCCGGGGATAAAAGCAATGAAAATCCATGCTCTGCAAGCTATTTTGTTTTTCAAACAGCATTTATGTTCAATCCTCTTCTTGTTTATCATGTCGTATAATCGCAGCTGCAGTAACTTTACAAAGTGACAGTATTATTTGGCCCTGAGGCCCAGATTTATCTTAGCTTGGAAAGAGATAAAGTACAAACTAATCAGCTCCTTTTTTTTTTTTTTAAACACACCCTATGTTATCTATCTCCAAGCTTTGATAAATCTGGGCCTGAGTCTCTTATTGCTATTATTCTTAAGGTCTTCAGCAACCCAAAACAGCTGAAATTTTCCAAGTCACCTGTGGATCTTTAAAATGTGACAGTTGCCAATACAGTTGCTCCTGCTATGTGGTCTGGAAAATGTGACCTGTTAGGGGTCCTGAAGACTGGGCTGGAGAAACGCTGTCTCAGTGGGTAATGCACAATGGCAGAGCCGGATTAAGGCAGGGGCATAGGGGGCAAGTATCCCCGGGCCCTCATCTCTAATGGGGCCCCCCAGCCGGAGCCGTTTTCATTTTCTTAAATGGCCGCCAGGGGGGTTACAACAAAGTCAGGAATGTCTCACGAGTCAGCAGTGCAGTGCTCTCCCACGCGCATGCAGTTGAGAGAAATGCTGCTGCTGCGGGACTCTGGGAGCAGGCACAGAGGCAGGACGCGCTCTGACCAATGAGCATTCAGCAGCGCTGTCCTCTACTGCGTCTGTCACAGCTCCACGTGATAGAGGAAGGGGAAGAAACAACAGAGCGTGTGCATTTCCTCTCCCACCCTCCGCAGCCCCCATCCAGTCTGCTCCGCACACTCGCACAGGCACATTAGCAGGGCCGGCTCTAGGCATGTTCGAATAGAGCGGCCGCACAGGGCGCCACCCTTAATGGGCGCCGCGCGCTGGCGCCGCCATATTCGATGCTGGAGCCGGCCCTGTGTGTGCAGCATTGGCCCGTGTGCACTGTGCGCTATGCGCGCTGCGCGGCGCCGGTGTCTGACGTCAGACGCCGGCGCCATAGTGCACACAAGTGGCCACCCGGACCCAGGCTCACTCTGACTCGCCGGCCGCCCGCCCGCCCGCCAGCACTCCCGCCCGCTCGCCAGCACACTCGGACAGGCGGACAGCAGCAGTACTCCTCCCCAGCAGCGCCGCAGGTATTGGGGGGATCCGCACTGTGGGGGCATTTCTGGCTATGGGGGGGGCATTTCTGGCACTGTGGGGGGCATTGCATATCTGGCTCTGTGGGGGCATATCTGGTTCTGTGGGGGCATATCTGGCACTGTGGGTGGCATATCTGGCACTGTGCGGGCATATCTGGCACTGTGGGGGCATATCTGGCTCTGTGGGTGGCATATCTGGCACTGTGGGGGGCATTTCTGGCACTGTGGGGGCATATCTGGCACTGTGGGGGCATATCTGGCACTGTGGGGGCATATCTGGTTCTGTGGGGGCATATCTGGCACTGTGGGTTGCATATCTGGCACTGTGGGTGGCATATCTGGCACTGTGGGTGGCATATCTGGCACTGTGGGGGGCATTTCTGGCACTGTGCGGGCATATCTGGCACTGTGGGGGCATATCTGGCTCTGTGGGTGGCATATCTGGCACTGTGGGGGGCATTTCTGGCACTGTGGGGGCATATCTGGCACTGTGGGGGCATTTCTTGCACTGTGGGGGCATATCTTGCACTGTGAGGGCATTAATGTATCTGGCACTGTGGGGGCATATCTGCGCTGTGGGGGCATTTATCCATCTGGAACTGTGTGGCCATTTATGTAGCTGGCACTGATGGGGGGCATGTCACGTGTAGCTGCCACTGCTGGGGGGCATGTCATGTGTAGCTGGCACTGCTGGGGGGCATATCATGTAGTGTTCCCGCTAGGCGTCTGTGGCTGGGCAGTGTGTCTCAGTGCTCTACCTGGCGCAATGTGTCTAACGTGCTCTTATAGGAGGTTCTACCTGGTGCAATGTGTATTAGCTGCACTACTGTGTGGTGTAATGTGAATTGCCACTATAATGTGGCTACGCACCTTCCCCACGAAGTAACTCCCCTAAATTTTTGCTGCGCGCCTTCGGCGCGCACTGTCCATGCTTTAGCGTGTGGAAATGGGTACAACAAGCATTACAATATGTACATCATTTTGCCCACCTAACTTAAAAATGTGCCCTCCCTGTGATCAGCAACCTGCCCTAAAAAGTGAACACTATCATGTGTAGCTGGCACTGCTGGGAGTCATGTCACGTGTAGCTGGCACTGCCGGAGGGCATGTCATGTGTAGCTGGCACTGCTGGGGGGCGAGACCACGCCCACTTTTTCAGGAGGCCACACCCACTTTTTCAGGAGCGCGCGCCTTCGGCGCGCGCATGGGGGAGGGGGGGGGGCACTTTTAAATTTTCTCGCTCAGGGTGCTAGTAGGCCTGGAGCCGGCCCTGCACATTAGACTGAGTAAACATCCGAGCAGGGAGAAGCTGTAGATGCCGGCCTGATCAGTGGTATAGGAGATAAGGTACACAGCAATAAAAGCCTGTCTGACAGCACACAAAGCTCAGTATAGTGCACACTGCAGAGCAAAGGGAGAAGGAGATGGGCATATTGGGGGAGGGAGAGTACGGGAAGGTGGGAGGTAAGGGCTACTGCTTGGATGACAGAAATATACAGCCACTGCACAGGAGGAGAGGTAGAGAGACTGGAAGGAGGATCCTTCTTGGTCTTAAAGAGCTATCACAGATAAAGGTAGATTCCTCAGTCACAGCCAGCAGCATGTCCCACAATTAGCCCCAGCAAGAGCTGCACTATTATTATTATTATTAAGCTGTATTTATAGGGCGTCACATGTCTGCAGCACTGATCAACTAGGTTTTCGACCATTGAAAGAGGCTTGAAGAAGTGGGGGTGGAGCCCTGGGGCAGAGAGTCCACGGAGGAGGTGGCAAGAGTATTTGATGATGAAACAGGAGGAATCACACTCCTTTACACAGAGGGGTTAGATGTATTTTAAGGCAACAGGGGAGAAAGCAGTAACTGTACACTTTAAGGTGGTCATTCCGAGTTGATCGGTCGCTAGCAGTTTTTAGCAGCCGTGCAAACGCTATGCCGCCGCCCTCTGGGAATGTATCTTAGCTTAGCAGAAGTGCGAACGAAAGGATCGCAGAGCGGCAGCAAAATAATTTTGAGCAGTTTCAGAGTAACTTCAGACCTACTCAGCGCTTGCGATCACTTCAGACTGTTCAGTTCCTGTTCACAAACACACCCTGCGTTCGCCCAGCCACGCCTGCGTTTTTCCTGGCACGCCTGCGTTTTCTCGATCACTCACTGAAAAAGGTCAGTTGACACCCAGAAACGCCCCTTTCCTGTCAATCACTCTGCGGCCAGCAGTGCGACTGAAAAGCTTCGCTAGACCCTGTGTGAAACTACATCTCTCGATGTAATATTACTTTGCGCGTGCGCATTGCGCCACATGCGCAGAAGTGCCTTTTTTTGCCTCATCGCTGCACAGCGAACGAATGCAGCTAGCGAACAACTCTGAATGACCCCCTAAGTGCGACAGTTACCAATCCTCCCCCATGTATTACTATGGTGGTGTTTTATAAGTGAACTGACATTATATGCGCTGCTAAATACAAGATTGCACAGCGATGTCCCCACCACTGCCGCCAATATATGAACGGCGAGTTGGACTGACCGTTCAAACACCTGCAGCTATCGATTACGACAGCTGCAGGTGTCGTTTTGACTATACACCACAGCCAGGGACAGCTGTAGTGGCTGCCAACTCCGGACTGCATGGGAGATCTTGCTTGGCTTGCAGGATCTCACACACGCCTAGTAGAGCTAGTGAGGAGGAGATACACAGTGCATCAGCACTAGGCCGATGCACTGTGGGCTTTGGCAGGGATCACTGAAGTGGGGAGTTTCCACTCCCCCATTCTGGCAGACAAAATGGTAATACATCTCGTCAGTACTGCTTCACTTTATAAAGAAGCAAAGAAAGAAGCGCTATAGCAGCACAATATGTGCCACATAATACTTCCATCCCAGAGTAACATAGAAACATAGAAATTGACAACCGATAACCACTTGGCCCATCTAGTCTGCCCTTTTTTATCTCTCTTTATTTTTTTATTTAGTATATTGTGCACCAGAGGTAGAAGCCATAGAGAGCTATGTACACACTCACCCAACACCCCACCTTGAAGCAGCTAATAACTCTCATGCTATTACCATCTCTGTGCCTAATTTATTTTTATCTTGAATCTCTATTTGTGGTTTCTCCATATCCACCTCCTGCAATGTTATTTCAAAACCCTATACTGATCTTAAGCCCCATACACACTAGGCGATATTTTCAACGATATCGCTCATTTTGATCCTTCTGAGCGATATCATTTGTAATATCGCCCAGTGTGTATGCACTATATCGTTAACAATGCGCGCTCCCATGGGTCGTTAACGAGGTGTTCTGTCACCCATTCATGCAGGTCAATCTGACAAAGGACGTCACTGAATGCTATCATTAGCGATATCGCTCAGTGTGTATGCACTAGATCGATTGCCCAGGAGTTCAAGGGCAAACACTGACGATATCGCTCATGGACCGTATCATCTAGTGTGTACCCGGCTTTAGCCTATGTTGACATACCCTATTTACTATAAAACTGTTATGTAATATTATCAGCTCCATCGGATCATTCCCACCCTCACTGCCCAAAAAGAGTTAGGGCCAGATGTACTAAGCCTTGAAAAGTGATAAAGTGGACAGACATAAAGTACCAGCCAATCAGCTCTTAGCTGCCATGTTACAAGCTGGGTTTGAAAAATGACAATTAGGAGTAGTTTATCATTATCACTTTTTAAAGGCTTAGTACATCTGCCCTTACTGCCCTTTTGCACCCTGGTATCCTAAGCTCTTTGAACCAAATACTGGGAGAACTGGAAAGCCTCACTTTCAGCTAGCGGCTGCCTCATGGAGGTGTGGGGGCACACAGCAGGCACAGCCAATCGGGTATTGCTGATAAGAGGGCCCAAAGTTTTAAGAGCCCCGGGCCCCCCAAAGGCTTAATCCGGCCCTGCACAATGGGGATAATTCAGTAAGGTTAGTAGAGATGTGCACCAGAAATTTTTCGGCTTTTGTGTTTTGGTTTTGAATTCGGTTCGAACGCGTTTTGCCAAAACCTCCCTGAACATTTTTTGTCGGATTCGGGTGTGTTTTGGATTCAGGTGTTTTTAAAAAAAAAAACCCTCAAAAACAGCTTAAATCATAGAATTTGAGGGTAATTTTGATCCCATAGTATTATTAACCTCAATAACCATAATTTCCACTCATTTCCAGTCTATTCTGAACACCTCACAATATTATTTTTAGTCCTAAAATTTGCACCGAGGTCGCTGGATGACTAAGCTAAGCGATCCAAGTGGGCAGCACAAACACCTGGCCCATCTAGGAGTGGCACTGCAGTGTCAGACAGGATGGCACTTAAAAAAATTGGCCCCAAATAGCACATGATGCAAAGAAAAGAGAAAAAGAGGTGCACTGAGGTCACTGGACGGCTAAGCTAAGCGACACAAACACCTCAATATCACAGGAATTATCCGTTCTAATCAATGGTATTATTGGTCCAAATCACTGGAAGAAAATGACAAAATCGCTGGAATTATTTTGCAAGATCACTGTAATTAATAATTATAAATCACTGATATTAATTGGTAATATCTCGCTATCGCCTGCCTAGTGAAGTGGACTCTAGATGGGATTTTGTACCAGGGACACAATAACTTCATCAATTGTCTAAATCCCACTGCACTAATGGCGGAAAACGGGCACACGTCTAACAGCGCACTGATTATACTGAGAACTGATTATACTGATCACTGATGATACTACGGAGAACTGACACTGAGCAGCGAGAACAGCACTGGACTATTGTACTGTAGTATACTGGTCACCACAATGCAGCACTGACACTGAGCACAGATATTAAGCACTGATCAGGATACTAGAAGTCACACAGAGCTGCAAGATACAGCAATGGCCTACTGTACTGTACTACTATAATTATATACTGGTGGCCCCCACAATGCAGCACACTGAGCACAGATATTACCAGGTGTATCTCACACATCGCTCAGTACAGATTACAGGATGTATAATCACCAAGTGTTTAACACACGTCGCACAGTACAGTATACGGGTTCACTACGGCTGGCCGGCGGTCGGGCTCCCGGCGACCAGCATCCCGGCGCCGGGAGCCCGACCGCCGGCTTACCGACAGCTTGGCGAGCGCAAATGAGCCCCTTGCGGGCTCGCTGCGCTCGCCATGCTACGGGCACGGTGGCGCGCTACGCGCGCCACACTATTTTATTCTCCCTCTATGGGGGGTCGTGGACCCCCACGAGGGAAAATAATTGTCGGTATGCCGGCTGTCGGGCTCCCGGCGCCGGTATACTGAGCGCCGGGAGCCCGACCGCCGGCAAACAGAAGACCACCCCAGTATACAGTATGCAGCTCTGGAGGGATCAGTATTTGGCAGGAAGGCAAGGCCTGGTCCTGGAAGCAGAGTGACAGGCGGCCGTATAGTAGCAGCCAGCTCCAAATCTGGCAGTGTGTGGAGAGGGAGGGGGTGAGGGAAGGGAACGAGCACTGGAGTGTCTGAGCGGAGGGCTTGGAAGTTCAGGGGGAGTGAGGCGGGAGCTGCTCTTCCATAGCAGCGCAAGGTGGTGGTGACGGAGTCTGACAAAGGAGGGAGGAGGAGGATTGGGGCAACTGGCCGCAAGGGAGCACTGTTCCGCAGCCATCACCTGCAGGGGGAGTGGAGGGAAACACATCCTATCTGCCCCAGATAAGTGACTTCTGATCAGAGCAGTTGAGGGTCGGAGTTTTTCTGAAAGGTGGAAAGGAGTTCTTTTTCATGTAGACTGGAAGGACTACAACAAACTTGGAGTGACTACACTTTTCACCCTAGTTCGGCAGCCCTGCTGCCCTTTAATACACAGATGAATGAAGACTCCATTTGGAAAGGCAGCCGCTCAGCGATCAAGAGCTGATGCAGCACATGCAGGTGTTTCTGCAAATATGATGAAGAAAGAACATCTCATAAGAAACATCGAAACAATAAGGGACCAAGTAAACCAATCTCCCAGCCAAGGCGAAATATTGTAGGCTGTAGAATACAGCATGGGTGGAAAGAGGGCAGTGGGCCAATAACCCATTGGAAAGGAACAGTTCTGGATCAAGTACCAGTGAATCCCTCCCTCTATCTTATAAAGTATGATGGATTTGATTGTGTCTATGGACTTGAGCTTCACAAGGATGAAAGGGTGTCTGCTCTTGAAGTTCTACCAGACAGAGTTGCCTCATCCCGAATCAGCGATGCCCATTTGGCTGACACAATGATTGGTAAAGCAGTGGAGCATATGTTTGAAACAGAGGATGGATCCAAGGATGAGTGGCGAGGGATGGTATTAGCACGAGCACCTATTATGAACACATGGTTTTATTATTATATAACCTATGAAAAGGACCCAGTCTTGTATATTTATCAACTTTTAGATGACTATAAAGAAGGAGATCTTCGGATCATGCCAGACTCAAATGATTCCCCTCCAGCTGAAAGAGAACCAGGGGAGGTTGTGGACAGCCTGGTGGGCAAGCAAGTGGAATATGCCAAAGAAGATGGCTCAAAAAGGACTGGCATGGTTATTCATCAAGTTGAAGCTAAACCATCTGTGTACTTCATTAAGTTTGATGATGATTTTGATATTTATGTCTACGATTTGGTGAAGACATCCTAAATGGGATTCTGTACTTTTTTTTTTTTTGCCAAACGTAATCTAATGTAAGCATTTGTAGAAAGTCGCTGCTTTCTGATTACAGACATGCTCAGATATTCCTGCGAATCCACAATCCCTTCCCAGAGGAAAAAGAAATTGAGAAACCGTTGTTTGAGAACGTTTTGGGGATTATGGAGACATAATGTTTTTGAATATAAATCCTAAAGCAGATGGTGTATTAGAGCAAAAGAGTGCAAGAGACCAGCCATGCAGTTTCTGAAATATTATGACAAAATGTTACTCTATTTCATAAGCACTCATTCCTCACTCTGCTAAGTACTGTTTGGTATACTGTATCTGGCTTCCATGAGGTAGTTGTCCATTATTTCAGCTTCCATTGACCTTTTTGAAAGCGGTAGAAGTTATCGATTTTTTCTATTTTTTATTTTCTCCTATTTTTAATTTTCTCCTTTATATTCCCAGTAAAATGTTGCAATGTTAAGTATTGACTTGTGCCTTCTGGAGTTCCACTTCTTCACCAAACCCAGACAAATCTCATCCTAACCCTCTGTTCCACGTTCTCTATGTACCCCATGTGTGTCATCCATGTCTGTCTACCCCTCCCCTTTAGATTGTAAGCTCTCACGAGCAGGGCCCTCTTCCCTCATGTGCTTATCCTTTGTCTTACTTTAATAATCTTCAACTGTACCACATCCAGCAGTCTTCTGCCACATGATACTTATTCCAGTGTCATCTGCTGTTTATTTACCCTGTACTTGTCCTATAATGTCATCAACTGTAAATTGCTGTTTTCCTGTTTGATTATTTATGTACTCTGTAATTGGGTGCTGCGGAACCCTTGTGGCGACATTTAAATAAAGGATAATAATAATAATAATAATAATAATAATAATATAGGGTGTATAATCCCCAGGTGTATCTCACACATCGCTCAGTAGAGTATATAGGGTGTATAATCCCCAGGTGTATCTCGCACATCACACAGTACAGTATATAGGGTGTATAATCCCCAGGTGTATCTCACACATCGCTCAGTACAATATACAGGGTGTATAATCACCAAGTCTATTACAGACGTTGCACAGTACAGTATACAGGGTGTATAATCCCCAGGTGTATCTCACACATCGCTCAGTACAGATTACAGGATGTATAAGCACCAGGTGTATAATACATGTCGCACAGTACAGTATACAGGGTGTATAATTAATTACCAGGTGTATCACACACATCACACAGTACAGTATATAGGGTGTATAATCCCCAGGTGTATCTCACACATCACACAGTACAGTATATAGGGTGTATAATCCCAAGGTGTATCTCACACATCGCTCAGTACAGTATACAGGGTGTATAATCACCAAGTCTATTACAGACGTTGCACAGTACAGTATACAGGGTGTATAATCCCCAGGTGTATCTCACACATCGCTCAGGACAGATTACAGGATGTATAAAATCACCAGGTCCCACAATACAGTATACATACTGGTCACAACAATGCAGCAGATATTGAGCACTGATCAGGATACTAGAAGTAACACAGAGCTTCAAGATACAGCAATGGCCTACTGTACTGTACTATATGTATACTGCTGGTCCCCAAAATGCTGCACTGTCCTACTATATACTGCTCACAACAATGCAGCACAGAGATAGTATACTTGACACAGAGCTGCAAGATACAGCAATGGCCTACTGTACTGTACTATATGTATACTGCTGGTCACCAAAATGCTGCACTGTCCTACTATATACTGCTCACAATAATGCAGCACAGAGATAGTATACTTGAGAGCTGCAAGATACAGCAATGGCCTACTGTACTGTACTATATGTATACTGCTGGTCACCAAAATGCTGCACTGTCCTACTATATACTGCTCACAATAATGCAGCACAGAGACAGTATACTTGACACAGAGCTGCAAGATACAGCAATGGCCTACTGTACTGTACTATATGTATAATGCTGGTCACCAAAATGCTGCACTGTCCTACTATATACTGCTCACAATAATGCAGCACAGAGATAGTATACTTGACACAGAGATGCAAGATAGAGCAATGGCCTACTGAACTGTACTATATGTATACTGCTGGTCACCAAAATGCTGCACTGTCCTACTATATACTGCTCACAATAATGCAGCACAGAGATAGTATACTTGACACAGAGCTGCAAGATACAGCAATGGCCTACTGTACTGTACTACTATAATTATATACTGGTTGTCCCCAGTCCCCAGTCCCCACAATGCAGCACACTGAGCACAGATATTTGCAGCACACTGAGCACAGATATGGAGCGTTTTCAGGCAGAGAACATAGATATTTTCAGCACACTGAGCACAGATATTTGCAGCACACTGAGCACAGATATTTGCAGAACACTGAGCACAGATTACGGAGCTTTTCAGTGAGAGAACGCAGCCATGTCCTCTCCGTTCAATCTCCAATGCACAAGTGAAAATGGCGGCGACGCGCGGCTCTTTATATAGAATACGAATCTCACGAGAATCCAACAGCGGGATGATGACGTTCGGGCGTGTTCAGGTTAACCGAGCAAGGCAGGAAGATCCGAGGCTGCCTCGGAACCATGTAAAATAGGTGAAGTTCGGGGGTGTTCGGATCTCGGAGAACCGAACCCGCTCATCTCTAAAGGTTAGCAAATTCTGCTAATCAGCAGAATTTGCTACCCTTTTGGTTGCATGCTGGGGGCCGCCCATCACAGGGCAAGGTTGCTCACCATACTGACCGGCGCTTCCCCTCCTATAACTAGCAGAAATTGCGATTGATTCGCAATTTCTGCTTGTCAGCAGAAACTAAGGATGTCTCCTGCCGGTACAGCTTAGCTGCGCCTGCAGGAGTCCCGGCGCCATCTTACCCATCGTGGTGGCTGTGTGTGACATCACGCAGCCACCATGATCACGCCTCCAACATGCCCCTGTTCGCGCCACACCTCCCGCCATTCGTGCCGCCCTGCCCCCGCAACGCAGTGCAGTACGGGTGCTACACATGCGCCCATGGGCCCACCGCAAAAATTCTGGATGGATCATGATTTGTGATCCAACCTTAATTAGTCCCAATTTGCATGTGTTAGGACATGTACTCTCCAGCATGATTATGTCATTTGTATCTCCAGTTAGTTTTATATAAGCTAAATACTGTAGAGAAATTCAAATAATGCTTGATATTTTAGTACTGTCTACAGGCATATTGATTATTTTTTCCATCCCTAACTACTCTCACATTCTAACACAATGAAGTATGTAGGATAAGTGCAATACAATTTAAAGTTTCTTACCAATTTTTCGGATTGTTTTGGATCATACCTTGAGGCTACAAGAGCATCTGTCAGTTTCGAAATATTTTATGTTGGATCATATGTGAATGAAGGTTTAAAAAAAAATTAAATATGAGATAAAATCTTATTAAAACTTGTTATTATATCGTCTATATTTATATTTTAATGCAATACTGCTAATCTAACATCTTCTATACCTTTGAAAAGGTGATTGAAAGAAACTTTAAGTTCCTTTCATAGACATTTTATGCAAGTGGATTTATTTAACTCAGGGACCATGAAAAAAAAAGTTAGCAGGGTAATATGTCAAGGGCCGTGAAGAAAGCTTATTAACACTTCTACTGATAACCGCTGTAGGAGGGAGTGCTATGTTAGACACACTCTGCTATTTCCAATTGTAAGACATAATTAAATCATTAAACAAATAAGTGCTGGAGGCCACATATTTTACTAATGTCCTAAACTAGACCTTTGATGACAAGTGCCCCGTGTCCTTATATAGTCCTTAAATAATTGTAAGTAGAATTGGACCTATAAAAGGTATTCTGTGGTCACTTTGGTTTTTTAAATTAAATTTCATATCTAATATTATTAAGTGAATTTGAAAAACCTGTGGTAAAATATTTGGGATTTCTGCTTTTATAAGATTGACAGACTTTTTCACTTAACTAAAGAAGAGCACTTGGAAATGGTCAGTAACAGAGTGCAATCCTTTTGGAAATTAAATTTAAGCCATACATAATATACAATATACTGTGAACCTAAGTGCTCTACATTACCAAATGTCTATTCTTGCATATCATGGGGGAGTGAAAGTCCATTATATGTGCTGTCCCCCTCAGCAACATTGTCTATACACAATGTTAACATTTTCAGTTTTTTTACAGTTCAAATAATCAGAATATTCACTGATACCGCTTTCAGATATTTGACACAGGAATTTCTCTGCTCAGACCCAGGTTTTTTTACCTCAGCAAAATCCCAGGTTTTTGCTGGAGACCTCCTTTCACACTATATCTGAGACCTGGGAAATTCCTAAATTGTCCCCTTTCAGACATAAGCATTGTCTGCCATGGCATTCTACAAGCCAGGGCTGCCAGGCTGCTCTCATATACATACATGTCATACACACACGTCACACTCATACATACACACAAATACATGTCATACACATACATGTCTTACACAGACACACATGTACACTCATACATGTCACACTCATACACAATCAATCAATCAATCAATCAATCACACACCCCATCCAAAGCCAGGTGCTTCTACACACTCCAGCACAGACTGCAGACCCCTCCCTGCAGCATGTATCCTTCCCTCTCCAGGCAGCCCCCACAGCCTATCAGAAGCATCTAAGTGTGACCTGGGAGTAAAATCCTGGGTCGCACCAGTCACACTTAACACAGGTTGTCAACCCAGGACAAAAGTCCCAGGAAAAACTGTGGTCAATAGCTGGGGCGCCAACGCGGGAATGTGTTCACTCGTTGGTTCCTTTTAGACATACATAAATCCTGAGTTATTGCGCGTTCAAACTAGAGATGAGCGGGTTCGGTTTCTCTGAATCCGAACCCGCACGAACTTCATGTTTTTTTCACGGGTCCGAGCAGACTCGGATCCTCCCGCCTTGCTCGGTTAACCCGAGCGCGCCCGAACGTCATCATGACGCTGTCGGATTCTCGCGAGACTCGGATTCTATATAAGGAGCCGCGCGTCGCCGCCATTTTCACACGTGCATTGAGATTGATAGGGAGAGGACGTGGCTGGCGTCCTCTCCATTAGAAATTAGATTAGAAGAGAGAGAGAGATTGTGCAGAGTCAGACAGAGTTTACCACAGTGACCAGTGCAGTTGTTGTTAGTTAACTTTTATTTATTTTAATATAATATATCCGTTCTCTGCTATATCCGTTCTCTGCCTGAAAAAAAACGATACACAGCAGCAGCCAGTCACACAGTGTGACTCAGTCTGTGTGCACTCAGCTCAGCCCAGTGTGCTGCACATCAATGTATAAAAGGCAAAGCTTATAATAATTGTGGGGGAGACTGGGGAGCACTGCAGGTTGTTATAGCAGGAGCCCCCAGGAGTACATAATATTATATTAATTTAAAATTAAACAGTGCACACTTTTGCTGCAGGAGTGCCACTGCCAGTGTGACTAGTGGTGACCAGTGCCTGACCACCAGTATAGTAGTATATTGTTGTATGTATTGTATACTATCTCTTTATCAACCAGTCTATATTAGCAGCAGACACAGTACAGTGCGGTAGTTCACGGCTGTGGCTACCTCTGTGTCGGCAGTCGGAACTCGGCAGGCAGTCCGTCCATCCATAATTGTATTACAATATATACCACCTAACCGTGGTATTTTTTTTTCTTTCTTTATACCGTCGTCATAGTGTCATACTAGTTGTTACGAGTATACTACTATCTCTTTATCAACCAGTGTACAGTGCGGTAGTTCACGGCTGTGGCTACCTCTGTGTCGGCAGTCGGCAGGCAGTCCGTCCATCCATAATTGTATTATTATTATAATATATACCACCTAACCGTTGTTTTTTTTCCATTCTTTATACCGTCATAGTGTCATACTAGTTGTTACGAGTATACTACTATCTCTTTATCAACCAGTGTACAGTGCGGTAGTTCACGGCTGTGGCTACCTCTGTGTCGGCAGTCGGCAGGCAGTCCGTCCATCCATAATTGTATTATTATTATAATATATACCACCTAACCGTGGTTTTTTTTTCATTCTTTATACCGTCGTCATAGTGTCATACTAGTTGTTACGAGTATACTACTATCTCTTTATCAACCAGTGTACAGTGCGGTAGTTCACGGCTGTGGCTACCTCTGTGTCGGCAGTCGGCAGGCAGTCCGTCCATCCATAATTGTATTATTATTATAATATATACCACCTAACCGTGGTTTTTTTTTCATTCTTTATACCGTCGTCATAGTGTCATACTAGTTGTTACGAGTATACTACTATCTCTTTATCAACCAGTGTACAGTGCGGTAGTTCACGGCTGTGGCTACCTCTGTGTCGGCAGTCGGCAGGCAGTCCGTCCATCCATAATTGTATTATTATTATAATATATACCACCTAACCGTGGTTTTTTTTTCATTCTTTATACCGTCGTCATAGTGTCATACTAGTTGTTACGAGTATACTACTATCTCTTTATCAACCAGTGTACAGTGCGGTAGTTCACGGCTGTGGCTACCTCTGTGTCGGCAGTCGGCAGGCAGTCCGTCCATCCATAATTGTATTATTATTATAATATATACCACCTAACCGTGGTTTTTTTTTCATTCTTTATACCGTCGTCATAGTGTCATACTAGTTGTTACGAGTATACTACTATCTCTTTATCAACCAGTGTACAGTGCGGTAGTTCACGGCTGTGGCTACCTCTGTGTCGGCAGTCGGCAGGCAGTCCGTCCATCCATAATTGTATTATTATTATAATATATACCACCTAACCGTGGTTTTTTTTTCATTCTTTATACCGTCGTCATAGTGTCATACTAGTTGTTACGAGTATACTACTATCTCTTTATCAACCAGTGTACAGTGCGGTAGTTCACGGCTGTGGCTACCTCTGTGTCGGCAGTCGGCAGGCAGTCCGTCCATCCATAATTGTATTATTATTATAATATATACCACCTAACTGTGGTATTTTTTTTCTTTCTTTATACCGTCGTCATAGTGTCATACTAGTTGTTACGAGTATACTACTATCTCTTTATCAACCAGTGTACAGTGCGGTAGTTCACGGCTGTGGCTACCTCTGTGTCGGCAGTCGGCAGGCAGTCCGTCCATCCATAATTGTATTATTATTATAATATATACCACCTAACCGTGGTTTTTTTATACCACCTAACCGTGGCAGTCCGTCCATAATTGTATACTAGTATCCAATCCATCCATCTCCATTGTTTACCTGAGGTGCCTTTTAGTTCTGCCTATAAAATATGGAGAACAAAAAAGTTGAGGTTCCAAAATTAGGGAAAGATCAAGATCCACTTCCACCTCGTGCTGAAGCTGCTGCCACTAGTCATGGCCGAGACGATGAAATGCCAGCAACGTCGTCTGCCAAGGCCGATGCCCAATGTCATAGTACAGAGCATGTCAAATCCAAAACACCAAATATCAGAAAAAAAAGGACTCCAAAACCTAAAATAAAATTGTCGGAGGAGAAGCGTAAACTTGCCAATATGCCATTTACCACACGGAGTGGCAAGGAACGGCTGAGGCCCTGGCCTATGTTCATGGCTAGTGGTTCAGCTTCACATGAGGATGGAAGCACTCAGCCTCTCGCTAGAAAACTGAAAAGACTCAAGCTGGCAAAAGCACCGCAAAGAACTGTGCGTTCTTTGAAATCCCAAATCCACAAGGAGAGTCCAATTGTGTCGTTTGCGATGCCTGACCTTCCCAACACTGGACGTGAAGAGCATGCGCCTTCCACTATTTGCATGCCCCCTGCAAGTGCTGGAAGGAGCACCCGCAGTCCAGTTCCTGATAGTCAGATTGAAGATGTCAGTGTTGAAGTACACCAGGATGAGGAGGATATGGGTGTTGCTGGCGCTGGGGAGGAAATTGACCAGGAGGATTCTGATGGTGAGGTGGTTTGTTTAAGTCAGGCACCCGGGGAGACACCTGTTGTCCGTGGGAGGAATATGGCCGTTGACATGCCAGGTGAAAATACCAAAAAAATCAGCTCTTCGGTGTGGAGGTATTTCACCAGAAATGCGGACAACAGGTGTCAAGCCGTGTGTTCCCTTTGTCAAGCTGTAATAAGTAGGGGTAAGGACGTTGAAATCAGAGCACTACATTTTGGCCACCGTGCTCGATCCTAGATTTAAAGCCTACCTTGGATCTCTCTTTCCGGCAGACACAGGTCTGCTGGGGTTGAAAGACCTGCTGGTGACAAAATTGTCAAGTCAAGCGGAACGCGACCTGTCAACATCTCCTCCTTCACATTCTCCCGCAACTGGGGGTGCGAGGAAAAGGCTCAGAATTCCGAGCCCACCCGCTGGCGGTGATGCAGGGCAGTCTGGAGCGACTGCTGATGCTGACATCTGGTCCGGACTGAAGGACCTGACAACGATTACGGACATGTCGTCTACTGTCACTGCATATGATTCTCTCAACATTGATAGAATGGTGGAGGATTATATGAGTGACCGCATCCAAGTAGGCACGTCACACAGTCCGTACTTATACTGGCAGGAAAAAGAGGCAATTTGGAGGCCCTTGCACAAACTGGCTTTATTCTACCTAAGTTGCCCTCCCACAAGTGTGTACTCCGAAAGAGTGTTTAGTGCCGCCGCTCACCTTGTCAGCAATCGGCGTACGAGGTTACATCCAGAAAATGTGGAGAAGATGATGTTCATTAAAATGAATTATAATCAATTCCTCCGCGGAGACATTGACCAGCAGCAATTGCCTCCACAAAGTACACAGGGAGCTGAGATGGTGGATTCCAGTGGGGACGAATTGATAATCTGTGAGGAGGGGGATGTACACGGTGATATATCGGAGGGTGAAGATGAGGTGGACATCTTGCCTCTGTAGAGCCAGTTTGTGCAAGGAGAGATTAATTGCTTCTTTTTTGGGGGGGGTCCAAACCAACCCGTCATATCAGTCACAGTCGTGTGGCAGACCCTGTCACTGAAATGATGGGTTGGTTAAAGTGTGCATGTCCTGTTTTGTTTATACAACATAAGGGTGGGTGGGAGGGCCCAAGGATAATTCCATCTTGCACCTCTTTTTTCTTTTCTTTTTCTTTGCATCATGTGCTGATTGGGGAGGGTTTTTTGGAAGGGACATCCTGCGTGACACTGCAGTGCCACTCCTAGATGGGCCCGGTGTTTGTGTCGGCCACTAGGGTCGCTAATCTTACTCACACAGCTACCTCATTGCGCCTCTTTTTTTCTTTGCGTCATGTGCTGTTTGGGGAGGGTTTTTTGGAAGGGACATCCTGCGTGACACTGCAGTGCCACTCCTAGATGTGCCCGGTGTTTGTGTCGGCCACTAGGGTCGCTAATCTTACTCACACAGTCAGCTACCTCATTGCGCCTCTTTTTTTCTTTGCGTCATGTGCTGTTTGGGGAGGGTTTTTTGGAAGGGACATCCTGCGTGACACTGCAGTGCCACTCCTAGATGGGCCCGGTGTTTGTGTCGGCCACTAGGGTCGCTTATCTTACTCACACAGCGACCTCGGTGCAAATTTTAGGACTAAAAATAATATTGTGAGGTGTGATGTGTTCAGAATAGGCTGAAAATGAGTGTAAATTATGTTTTTTGAGGTTAATAATACTTTGGGATCAAAATTACCCCCAAATTCTATGATTTAAGCTGTTTTTTAGGGTTTTTTGAAAAAAACACCCGAATCCAAAACACACCCGAATCCGACAAAAAAAATTCGGTGAGGTTTTGCCAAAACGCGGTCGAACCCAAAACACGGCCGCGGAACCGAACCCAAAACCAAAACACAAAACCCGAAAAATTTCCGGCGCTCATCTCTAGTTCAAACACTGTGTCTGCGAAAGCATAGCACCTTGAGGAAAACACAGCAATGGTGTAGAAACGTCTGTATACCCACTACGCTACCATTATGCCATAACTTAGTGTAATAGCACTTTTTTGAATACATCACTACCGTTTTGAAAAGTCAGTGGAATGCCACCTGGTTCTTTGTCTGTATAGGAGTATTGTGCAAAGGTACCCCAAGGAACCCACTGGAAGAAGGCACTCATTTTCATATGTTTTCGGGTACTGTATTTTCTTTTGATGTGTGAGTTAGAGGAATATTATAATCTAATGGTTCTCTAATTATTATTATTATTATTATTATTATTATTATTATTATCATCATTATTATTATTATTATTATTAGCAATGGGTATTGTTTATATAAAAGTCAGACAGAGGCTGACCAGAGTGTGGCTTTAAGAGTCTACAGCTTATAAATAAATACAAATGCCTGAGAGTTATTACTAACCCTGCAAAATGGCTGCCTCTCCTTAGTGCAGGCAATTTGTGCTTTTTTAAGAGAAGACTGGCCATATTATAAAAGTTAAGCCAGTATTATGACACCCAGAGCCGGCCATAGGCATAGGCAAACTAGGCAATTGCCTAGGGCATTTGATATGCCTAGGGGCATCATCAGCTTCTGCTGATTAAAGTGATATGCGGCATGCCTATATTCTGAGTGTAGCATTTCATATGCAGATACAGCCACAGTCTCACACAGTATATAGGCATGCTGCATATCATTTTAATCAGCGGAAGCTGCTTGTGTATCCTAGCCACATAGCAATGCAAATAAGATGCATTTTCATAAAAAAAGGTGCCCGACGTTAGCATTGAGGCAAGATTTATGAGGACACATCTGTATCCAAGCAGAGGTCTGTTAGGGTCTCCTGCCCTGTGCTGCCACGTCGTCATGGCAACCGGGAGACAAGTGCTAGTGGAGTAACCTGAGCGCAGCTGATACTCCGGTTCGGGTCTTTTGCTGTGCAGTGGTTGTAGGCTCTGTGCACGGCAGGGGATCCGGTGCTGGTTTTTGTGCTCACAGTCTGTGAGGTCTGAGTGGGGCGTGGACAGCACCTGCTTTATAAGGCCTCTTTTCAGGGTAAGCAGATGCTGCTGAATCTTTGTTGGTTAGTCAGTTCATGAACGTTAGCCAGTACTGTGTAGCTTTGTATTTGTTTGTTGCTTACTGCAAATAGGCCTGGGAATTTGGTATTACACTCTGCCAATCCAGACCTAGCAGTAAGACTGGAGTCAGTCGTTTAGCTTGCTGGGGTTCTGTTACTACCCTGTGAACTTAGCAAGTTTGCGGCTGTATTCTAAGACTTGCCTGTCTAATCCTGTCTCACTGTGCTAGGTGTCAGGGGTCAGTTTAGTGGCAGTAAGCTAAAACCTGTGCGCTGCAAGTGAGAATTTGGATTGTGGAGATTCTCCTTGTGTCTATCATTCCATCTCTGACCAAGGAGTTTACTGCCACACCCGTTGGTAACCCTTTAGGGTTTTGCTGTTGCCCTTAGCAACAGCATTTCGGGTACTCTACGTATTAAAACACAACATCTTGCTTTTTCCATCTTAGCAGTTCTAATACAAGGGAGATACCCAGTTCCTTAGCCTCTGGGCTTCTCTGTTCACTTTGTGTGTATTTTGTTACCCTATCACCTTCTGTGTACGTTATGTCATATCCCCCAGTTTGTCTGTGAGTCCATCTGTTTTGCATAACAGTTCAAACACCAGTACATTCCTGCAGACACTGGAGTGCATAACAGTTCTGACACCAGTACTTTCCTGCTGGCACTGGTGTGCATAACATATTCAGCAGCCAAATACTCCTGTTGAAATTTTGTGGGAATATGGAGCATACCCCTCAAAATACGTTGCAACAGGTGGTCGATCAGGTGCAGGTCCTGACTCGACAATTTAATGATTTGTCCATTAAAATGCACACCTCCCAGGCTGCTGGCGGAGCTCCCGCAGCAGCAGCACCTGCAGGGGTTAAGGAGCCGAAAGTAAATCTCCCGGATCGTTTTTCTGGAGATCGCTCGCAGTTCTTTTGTTTCAAGGAGAGCTGCAAGCTATACTTCCGGCTTAGGCCTCAGTCTTCTGGGTCGGAGATTCAGCGGGTGGGCATAGTGATTTCCTTGCTACAAGGAGACCCACAGGTCTGGGCATATGGGTTGCAGCCTGACTGTCCGTCGCTTAAAAGTGTTGATGCTTTTTTTACGGCACTGGGCATGTTGTATGATGACCCTGACAAGACGGCCTCAGCCGAGGCTCAGATTTCGATCCTTAAGCAAGGGCGCAGGCCAGTTGAGGTTTACTGTACGGAGTTTCGGAGGTTGGCCCATGATACCCAGTGGAATGACCCAGCCCTGAGACACCAGTACCGAAGAGGTCTTTCTAACCAGATAAAGGACCAACTGGTACAATATCCCTTGCCTGATAGCTTGGATCAGCTCATGCAGTTATCCATCCGGGTGGATAGACGGCTGAGAGAGCGTAGGCTTGAAAGGGAGACTGAGATTTCCTTCCTTCCCAAGGGAACCTCAGACTCTGAGGAATTTTCTGAGGAGCCTATGCAGATTGGGGCTACCCGCCTCTCCTCGCGTGAGAAGACGCGGAGGAGACAGCAGGGGTTGTGTTTGTACTGTGGGAATAAAGGTCATGTGGTAGTATCATGCCCAGAAAAGCCGGAAAACTTCAGGGCCTGAGGGTGATGGGAAATATCCTGTCAGGCCAGAAGTCAGAATTTCCCAAGAAGACTTTTATCATTCCGGTGACCTTGAAGATCCTCGGTCAAACTGTCAAGACTGAGGCCTTTGTGGACAGTGGGGCCGACGGGGTTTTTATGGACCGCCAATTCGCCCTGAAACACTCTGTTCCCTTAGTACCCTTGGCATCGGAAATTGAGATTTGTGGGTTAAACGGGGAACCATTATTCCAAGGTAAAATTACCTCTTGCACTAGCCAGATTTCTTTGTTTATTGGAGCCACACACTCTGAAAAATTGTCCTTTTATGTGACTGTCTGTACTTTTGCCCCATTGGTGTTGGGGTTACCCTGGTTAAGGGCCCACAATCCTCAATTTGACTGGGTCTCTGGGGAGATTCTTAGTTGGGGTACTGATTGTTTCAGGAGTTGCTTGAGCCTTCCAGTCAGGCTCTCGCAGCTAAGTTTGCCAGGATTGCCAGGGTGTTATGCAGATTTTGCGGACGTGTTCTCCAAAAAAGTTGCAGAGGTACTACCTCCCCATCGCCCCTATGACTGTGCCATTGATTTGTTGCCAAATGCTAAGCTTCCCAAGAGCAGGTTGTACTCCCTGTCACGTCCTGAGACTCAGGCTATGGCAGAGTACATTCAGGAGAACTTGGCTAAGGGATTTATCAGACCTTCACAGTCTCCAGTTGGGTCGGGGTTCTTCTTCGTGGGTAAAAAGGACGGTTCGTTGCGACCCTGCATCGACTTCAGGGAATTGAACCGTATCACGATTAAAAACTCATACCCACTGCCTCTCATTTCGGTCTTGTTTGACCAGCTTCGTACTGCCACCATTTTTTCTGAGATTGACCTACGCGGTGCGTACAATCTAATCCGAATAAGAGAGGGGGATGAATGGAAGACTGCCTTTAATACCCACTCAGGGCATTATGAATATTTGGTGATGCCTTTTGGGCTCTGTAATGCCCCGGCAGTCTTCCAGGATTTCATGAATGATGTGCTCAGGGAATATTTGGATAGATTCTTAGTTGTATACTTAGATGACATCCTAATCTTCTCCCATTCCCTGGAGGAACATCGGAAGCATGTACGCTTAGTCCTCCAGAAACTCAGAGACCACCGGCTTGGGGCAAAGCTGGAGAAGTGCGAATTTGAAGTTCAGCAAATCGCATTTCTAGGATATATTATCTCCCCAGAAGGTTTCCAAATGGAGGGTTCCAAGGTACAGGCAGTCCTGGATTGGGTGCAGCCCACTAGTTTGAAGGCGCTTCAGCGTTTCCTGGGCTTTGCGTATTTTTATAGACGATTTATCGCTGGATTTTCGTCTATAGTGGCGCCCTTGGTGGCACTCACTAAGAAAGGGGCGGATGTTGCTCACTGGTCTTGTGAGGCTAAAGCGGCTTTTGCCCATCTCAAAAGGGCATTTGTTTCGGCCAAGGTGCTGCGACACCCAGATCCAGAGCGTCCTTTTGTGGTGGAGGTGGATGCCTCTGAGATGGGTATTGGGGCAGTGCTTTCTCAGATGGGAGTGTCTGATAATCGCCTTCATCCCTGTGCTTACTTTTCCCGTAAATTTTCGCCTGCCGAGATGAATTATGACGTGGGTAACCGGGAATTGTTGGCTATTAAGGATGCACTCGAGGAGTGGAGACACTGGCTTGAGGGGGCTAAGTTTGTGGTCTCAATTCTCACTGACCATAAGAATCTGGCATATTTAGAGTCAGCGAAGCGTCTCAATGCCAGGCAGGCACGATGGGCTTTGTTTTTTGCTCGCTTTAATTTTTTGATAACATATCGCCCTGGGTCAAAAAACATCAAGGCTGATGCGCTCTCGCGGAGTTTTGCTCCAATCCAGGAGACCACCGAGGAGCCGTTGCCCATTGTTTCCCCATCATGTATTAAAGTGGGCATTACCCAGGACCTCTTATCATTAGTCCTTAGAGCACAGGAGCAGGCTCCTCCAGACCTTCTGGTAGGTCTTTTGTTTGTGCCTCCTAGGTTAAGACAGCGAGTGTTCCTGGAATTCCATGCCAAGAAGTCGGCAGGTCACCCGGGTATTGCCAGAACTCGGGAGTTGCTATCTAGGGCGGTGTGGTGGCCCTCGGTGGCTAAGGATGTGGATCAGTGGGTTCGGGCATGTGACATCTGTGCCCGAAATAAGACTCCTAGAGGGGTTCCTGTTGGCCCATTACATCCACTCTCTATCCCATCTAAGCCATGGACCCACATTTCAATGGATTTTGTGGTGGACTTGCCCAAATCCTCGGGGATGACAGCCATCTGGGTTGTCGTTGACAGGTTTTCGAAGATGGCGCACTTCGTTCCACTGGTTGGGCTGCCATCAGCCAGACGCCTGTCTGAATTATTTATGCTGCATGTTGTGCGTCTCCACGGGTTGCCACTTGATGTGGTCTCTGACCGCGGATCCCAGTTTGTGGCCAAATTCTGGAGGGCATTTTGTTCCGATCTCCAGATTTCTGTCAGCTTGTCGTCAGGCTACCATCCGCAGTCTAATGGGCAGACTGAAAGGGTGAACCAGTCCTTGGAGCAGTTCCTCAGGTGTTATGTCTCCAAGTGTCAGACTGACTGGGTTGCTCATCTGTCCATGGCGGAGTTTGCCTATAACAACGCGGCTCACTCTGCTACAGGGATCTCTCCCTTCCTTTGTGTGTATGGGCATCATCCTAAGGCCAATTCTTTTGACCCCGTGGACTCCACGCCTGGTGGTTCCTCTGTGGTTTCGGTCCTTAGAGGTATTTGGCGGAAAGTGAAGAAAGCCCTTGTGTCTGTGTCATTAGTGACCAAAAGGGTTTTTGATAAGCGGAAAAGACCCTGCAGCTTCAAATTAGGAGACTTCGTCTGGTTGTCTACCAAGAATTTGAAGTTGAGACAGCCATCTCATAAGTTAGGGCCCCGGTTCATCGGCCCTTATAAGATCACCAGGGTTATCAATCCGGTGGCATTTCAGTTAGATCTGCCCCGTTCTTTGGGTATCAATAAAACATTTCATTGTTCCCTTTTAAAACGGGCGATTAGTAATCCTTCTACCAGTGGAAGACCTTCCCCTCTTCTGATACGTGGCCAGAGGGAGTTTGTTGTTGAAAGGATTCTTGACTCCAAGGTGGTTCGGGGTCGGCTGTCATTTTTGGTGCACTGGAAGGGGTATGGCCCGGAGGAGCGGTCGTGGGTGCGCAGTTGTGATCTTCATGCCCCCAGACTGATACGCTCTTTCTTCTCGCAGTTCCCCGATAAACCCGGTGGTAGGGGTTCTTTGACCCCTCGTCAGAGGGGGGGTACTGTTAGGGTCTCCTGCCCTGTGCTGCCACGTCGTCATGGCAACCGGGAGACAAGTGCTAGTGGAGTAACCTGAGCGCAGCTGATACTCCGGTTCGGGTCTTTTGATGTGCAGTGGTTATAGGCTCTGTGCACGGCAGGGGATCCGGTGCTGGTTTTTGTGCTCACAGTCTGTGAGGTCTGAGTGGGGCGTGGACAGCACCTGCTTTATAAGGCCTCTTTTCAGGGTAAGCAGATGCTGCTGAATCTTTGTTGGTTAGTCAGTTCATGAACGTTAGCCAGTACTGTGTAGCTTTGTATTTGTTTGTTGCTTACTGCAAATAGGCCTGGGAATTTGGTATTACACTCTGCCAATCCAGACCTAGCAGTAAGACTGGAGTCAGTCGTTTAGCTTGCTGGGGTTCTGTTACTACCCTGTGAACTTAGCAAGTTTGCGGCTGTATTCTAAGACTTGCCTGTCTAATCCTGTCTCACTGTGCTAGGTGTCAGGGGTCAGTTTAGTGGCAGTAAGCTAAAACCTGTGCACTGCAAGTGAGAATTTGGATTGTGGAGATTCTCCTTGTGTCTATCATTCCATCTCTGACCAAGGAGTTTACTGCCACACCCGTTGGTAACCCTTTAGGGTTTTGCTGTTGCCCTTAGCAACAGCATTTCGGGTACTCTACGTATTAAAACACAACATCTTGCTTTTTCCATCTTAGCAGTTCTAATACAAGGGAGATACCCAGTTCCTTAGCCTCTGGGCTTCTCTGTTCACTTTGTGTGTATTTTGTTACCCTATCACCTTCTGTGTACGTTATGTCATATCCCCCAGTTTGTCTGTGAGTCCATCTGTTTTGCATAACAGTTCAAACACCAGTACATTCCTGCAGACACTGGAGTGCATAACAGTTCTGACACCAGTACTTTCCTGCTGGCACTGGTGTGCATAACAAGGTCACAGTGTTCATGGCAGTGTGAGTGCTGTGTGCATGTGAGTGGGTTGGTTATGCAGTAGTGTTCGGAATATGTGTAAGGAGCATTGTGTGTGTCATGTAAAAATGCATTAATAATGTGCAACATATGTGTAAGGGGCACTATGTGTGTCATTATGTGCATAAGGGCATTAATAATGTGCGGCATATGTGTAACAGGTACTACTGTATGTGTGTCATTATGTGTATAGGGGCACTAATAATGTGCAGCAAATGTGTATGGGGCACTATGTGTGTCATTATGTGTATAAGGGCATTAATAATGTGCAGCATTAATAAAGGTTGTCATAATGTGTAATGCGCATTATGTTTATAAGGACATTAATAATGTGTCATATGTGTAAGGGGCATTACTGTGTGGTATTATGAGTATAAATATATTACTAATGTGTCGCATTATGTGTATAAGGTGCTCTACTATGTGGCATTGCGTATAGAAAGGGCACTACTGTGTCATCTAATGTGAATAAAGAGCAATAGGGTGTGGTGTAATGGGAATAAGGAGCAATTCAGTGTGATGTAATGTGAATAAGGGGCTCTACTGTGAGGAGTAACGTTTATAAGGTAAAGTGATACTACTGTGGGATATAATATGAATTATGGACACTATCGCATGATCAAATGTGAATAAAGTTGCAGTACTGTGTGGCGTAAATGGAATTGGGGTTACTATTGTGTGGCCATGCCCCTTGCCAGCAAAAACACACCCCTTTTTGGGCTGTGCGCCAAATGTGCGAACTGTTCCTATTTAAAATATAGGGGTACAAATACCAAAATAAGGACTGCTATGGGTGAGGGGTGATGGTGCTTGGAAAGAGGTGCAAGGTCGGAGGCGGAACCAGCGGTGGTGATAGGGGCACCGGACAAAATCTTGCCTAGGGCATCATATTGGTTAGGGCCAGCTCTGATGACACCCTAGATTTCACTTAAGAGTAGTAGACGCATATTTGAAAAATAGA